>NC_061120.1:101201990-101284399 GCF_002878395.1 Capsicum annuum | reverse complement strand
AGTCTGGATGATGATTATGGTACTATTGAGTATTTACTGGTTCAATTCGGGCTATTGATTAAATTTATTGATTCAAGTCTAGCTATTTATTATATTTACCGGTTCAAGTTTGGCTATTTATTATATTTACTAATTCAAGTTTGGCTATTGATTATATTTACCAATTTGAGTTCGTCTATTGATTATATTTACCTATTCGAGTTCGGTTATTGATTATATTTACCAGTTGAAGTCTAGATATGAATATTATACTATGATGATATACTTTTTATGATTGACAATATCAGGATATGAGATTGTGTAATGACCTAAAATAGTCATGAAATATGTGAAATATTTGTTTTTGTATGATTTGACTATTTTACCCGTTCCCATAGTGGTGTTGTGGTATTTCAGGGGTGTGGGGTGATTCGCATTGTTCCCTATGCATTTTGGCACCATTTGTGTGCTATTTTGGTTTTTGAGGCTTTAAGGGCCTTATTTTGGGCTTCTGTGGTTATCTTTTGGTTCATGGATGGATGGATGAACGGAATGTGCCAACATATTTCGAATGATGATTTTAGGATGGTAAAATGGTTTGTGTGGTTTTATGGCTTTTAAATCTCATTTTGACCCTCGATTTGGAAAATTATAATTTTGGATTTTGGAGGTCAACTTTATGAAAACAACATCTTTTGAAAAATACGATATCACCATTGAGTTTGATGCAGCGAATTTAGTGTGGTTTCATAGTTCATTTGCGTATATCGAATTTCGAATAAATCCCGAGGCATTAATGGGAACTTGAAAAATTTCCAAGTTTAGCTGGTTTTCTTATGCATGTATGATTGCACAGAAGGGTGTTGCAATCACATAAGGTGCAGAGGGAGTACTGTGATCGCACAAGATGGGGTGGCGATCGCCACATCTCCTTCTGAGGTAAGGTGTGCGATCACATATCTTTGAGTTTGATAACACTAGTTGATGACTTGGACTAGGTATAAATTAAGCCTTTTCCACGATTTTTACCCATTCTCCATCTTACCTCTTGCAAGTTGAATTCTAAAATAGTGTGAGAGCTTAAAAATGAAGCTTGTGGGTGCTTAGAAAGATAAATTGACATCCATTTCTTTATTCTATACCCTTTTCTTAGTTTGATTTCTTGATTATTGTTCAAAACCCTAAAACGTTATTACTTTATTTACATCCTAAATTTCACTCATTTTCACTTGTAAAATGTTTCTAATCCTATAATCACTAGTTTTCCTTAATTTAACCTTCCAAATAACTTCGATTCTTAGATTTAAATTGGATTTCAAAGGTTTTACTCGATTGAGTCTAAAAATGGTTTTCCTTCGATTTTGACCTCATTTTTAACTAGATTTGATTTGGGTTTCTAGATGTAGATTCCTAACGGTATGGGGAACATGTTTTGCAATATAGTTAAGAGTTTTCCCTTCTCTTTCAAAAACCTATAACAAGGGTCCGTTTTAACCACAAACCAGAATTAGGGAATATGGGTATCATTGGCTTAGTTTTGATGCATAAATTTTATATTTCTTGGTTTTAGTTAATTTTAGGACCATTCATAAGAAGTAGGGCTTTGTGGTTAAAGTGTTGCGGACCAATTTTGGCCATCGAGGTAGGTTTTGTCTTAACTTTTTAGACTGGGTTGGATAGTTATTTGTATACCAAAATACATGTAAAGGGTGAGAACTAATCATGAATAATAGTTATCTATATGTTGCTAGAGCTCAACTTAATTAGCAGAATAACGGCCAGCCAGTACGTCATTCTAATCCTGACGATGATGATTTGGGGAATGTTGATTTGTTAGATCCTGTCAACCCAAGGCATGCATAAAATATGGTTGCACCAGTAAACTACAATGTAAACATAAATCAGCCCTTTAGGGCAAGGCAAGAGTGTCAACAAGTGCAATTTGATCTGAATGACGATGAAAATGGAATGGATAGAATAGGTGTAACTAGAGCTATCATTCCTCCACCTCTAGCACCTGGATATATATTTAATATTACCAGTACGATGATTCAACTCCTTCATCTTAAGGGATTGTCGATGGTTTTCCCAGAGATGATCCAAGCATGCATTTGGTGAACTTTGTCACCATTTTCAAGTCCTTTGATAATCCAAGAGTGGGTCAGAATGCTATTCGCCTGTATTTGTTTCTATTGTCTCTGTCCGGGGAGGTGACATTATGGCTAAATGGACTGACTCCCAACTCTTTAACAAACTGGAGGCAGTTGAAAGAGGCTATCCTAGAAAGGTTCTTTCCACCCTCCAGGGGGGTTGAGTTGAGGGATGAAATCAGTAACTTCCAACTGCTTCCCACTGAAGCTCTTCATGAAACCTGGGAGATGTTTAAAAAGAAGCTAATGCAATGCCCGAACCATAATATTACCGATATTTATTAGATGGATACTCTTTATCGGGCTTTGAACTCTATAACGAAGCTAGTGGTTGAAAATTCTGTAAGAGGGTCATTTGTTGACCTTACTTTTCTAGAGGCTTCGGAGATGCTTGATCAGATAACCAAATAGAGTAGATCTTGGTGTACCAGGGATTCTGTGGTAGTAATCCCTACTATGTCTGGTAGTATGACTACAGAACAATGTAAGAAGAAGGAAGAATGTGATAAGGACATGGCACACTTGAAGACATGGATGGATTTGCTGAATAAGCATCTATTGTCTGGAAAAATGAAGAAGGTAAAAGTTGTTGCATCCAAGGAAGAGCTTACTCTGATTTGGAAGAAGAGGAAAACTATTTAAATAACCAAGGGGGTTTCCAAGGCAATAGCCAAGGAAATCAAGGTTGGAACTATTACGACAAAGCTGGTTACAAGGATAGAGATCAAGGGAACTGGAAGATCAAAAGTGATAGGAGTGGACTATATGTACCTCTAGGAAGCAGAGATAATATTGCAACTAATTCTGGCAAGATGTCCATGGAGGACCTAATGGAGAAATTATTAAAGGTAGTTGAGGCTACCAACTCTAGGGTGAATACCACGAAGAGTGATTTGTCTACCATGAGCCAGTTGGTAAACTCATACTCTACTTCTATCAAACAGTTAGAGCAGTAAATGAGCCAACTCTTAGTAGCATTGAATCAAATAAAGTGCAGATTGTTACTAAGTGATATATTTTAGAACCCACAAAATGATGGTTCTTACATAGCAATCACCACACAGAGTGGTAAGGTATTACCAGGCCCATTTATGGGCAAAATAGTGATTGAAGACGTGATTCAAAAGGAGATTAAGGATAAAGAAAGTTATCCAATGGAGTCTGAGGAAATAGATGAAGTTATTGATAATACACCATTCAACCATCCGGAAGTTGATGAGTTGGAGAAGAGTAAGGGATAGGAAACTGAAGTGGTGGTTACTACGCTCCCAAAACCAGCTCCTCAATTTCCCCATCAAATGAAAAAGAAGGCTGACAACACAAATTTTGGCAAGTTTATGGCTATTCTTAAGCAGTTGATGATTAATTTGCCATTAGTGAAAGCATTGGAGAAGATGTCTGGGTTTGCAAAGTTCATAAAAGACCTTGTCACAAAGAAACGGATAGTTAGATATGAGCTGATGGATAATATCCATCATTGTAGTGTTATCTCTACAAGGTCTTTGGTGTAGAAGAAGGCAGACCCAGGAGCATTTACCATCCCGTGCACTATTGGGCCGCTTGATTTTTCAAAAGCTCTATATGACTTAGGAGCTAGTATAAACTTGATTCTTCTTGTTATGTATAAGAAATTGGGTTTGGGGGATCCCACTCCCACAAACATTAGATTAGTTATGGTAGACAGGTCTATGAAGTGGCCCATGGGGATTCTATATGACGTATTAGTTAAGGTGGCCAATTTCATATTTCTAGCTAATTTTGCCACTCTCAATTGTGAGGTGGACTTTGAGGTGCCCATAATATTGGGTAGACCTTTTCTCACAATCGAGAGTGTACTTATTAATCTAAAGGCAAATGATCTAATATTCAGGCTGAATGATAAAGTTATTCGATTCGATGTATGCTA
Organism: Capsicum annuum; assembly: GCF_002878395.1. Classification (NCBI taxonomy): domain Eukaryota; kingdom Viridiplantae; phylum Streptophyta; class Magnoliopsida; order Solanales; family Solanaceae; genus Capsicum; species Capsicum annuum. Next base: position 101,280,364 of record NC_061120.1, on the reverse strand, counting down.
GTTTATGAAACAGCAAAAAGATATAAGCGTATTTTCTATTGTGGATGCTTATTATGAGGAAGAGCAGGAAGTACCTATAGAGGAAAATTTTGATGTGGAGACTTTAGCTGCTGTATTGATGAATTTTTATCAAGACGGTATTGAAGATTATGAGGAGACTATATGTACTTTGACAGGCATAGGGTCTTATTCTTATGCACCCAAGAAGCTGGATTTAGACTTAAAAAACTGTCCAAAGTCCACCAGCCAAGCTGTCTATTGAAGATCAACCTACTTTGAAGCTGAAAGGGTTGCCCGATCATTTGAGGTATGTGTTCCTGGGCAGTGGTAATACACTATTTGTTATTATTGCAGCTGAATTAGGTGAGCAATAGGTGGAAGCCCTTATCTCTATCCTTAAGAGATATAAGAGGGCTATTGGTTTGATAATTACAAACATTATCAATATTTCTCCTGGTATGTGCACTCATAAAATCTAGCTAGAGGAGAATTATGACCCGACTATTGAGCATCAGCATCGTCCGAACCTAACTATGCAAGAGGTGGTGAAGAAAGAAATCATCAAGTGCCTAGATGCAGGACTAGTATACCCTATCTCAGCTAGTAAGTGGGTAAGTTATGTTCAGTGTGTGCCCAAGAAAGGGGGCATGACAGTTATGGCTAATGAGAAGAATGAGTTGATCCCACTCAGGCCTATTACTGGGTGGAGGGTATGTATAGATTACAAAAAACTCAACTCGTGGACACTAAAGGACCACTTCCTAATGACTTTCATGGATCAGATACTTGATCGACTAACGGGAAGGGGTTGGTAATATTTCTTAGATGGGTATTTTAGTTACAACTATATTTCTATTTCTCCTAAAGATTAGGAGAATATGACATTCACATGCCCGTATGGCATATTTACTTTTAAGACCTTTCGGGTTGTGTAATGCACATGCCACTTTTCAACGGTGCATGATATTGATATTCTTTGATATGGATAAAGACACTTTGGAGGTGTTTATGGATAATTTATTGGTTGTCGATGATTCTTTTAAGCTCTGCTTGCTGAATCTTAGTCGGGCATTACAGCGGTATAAAGAGTTCAACCTTGTCCTTAACTGGGAGAAATGCCACTTCATGGTGAAAGAAGGCATTGTTCTCGACCACAAAATTTCATCTAAAGTCATTGAAGTAGATAAGGCAAAGGTCGAAGTGATTGAGAAACTACCTCCTCCTATCTCAGTTAAAGGGGTACATAGCTTTTTTGGTCATGCAGGGTTTTACTGCAGCTTCATAAAGAAATTCTCAAAGATTACAAACTCGCTTTGCAAACTTTTACAGAAAGAGGCTAAGTTTACTTTTAGTGATGACTGCAGAAAGGCCTTTGAATGTCTAAAGTTGAACTGGTGGAGATTCCAGTTATTGTTGCTCCTAATTCAACAAAGTCATTCGAGATTATGTGTGATGCCAGTGGAGTGGCACTTGGAGCTATTCTTGGCCAAAATAAAGAAAAGTTGTTCCTTCCAATATATTATACAATCAAGGTCTTAAATGGGTCTCAAAAGAATTATTCGGTGACTTGATAGGAACTTCTAGCAGTGGTGTATACTTTTGAGAAGTTTTGGGTATATCTGTTGGGTACCAAGGTAGTGGTGCACACTGACCACGCTTTCTTAAGGTACTTAATTGAGAAGAAATATGCTAAGCCAAGGTTGATATGGTGGGTATTACTACTTTAGGAATTTGACTTCAAAGTCAAGGATCGAAAGGAATGTGAGAATTAGGTAGCAGATCATCTATCCAGACTCTAAGGCGAACAGGCAGCCAAGAATGAATTAGAGATTGATAACTCCTTTCCAGATGAGAAAATATTGGTTGTAGTGCTCGAAAAAGTACCTTGGTATGTGGACTTCGCGAACTATATGATGAGTGAAGTAATACCAAAGAATCTTTTATTTTATCAAAGTAAAAAGTTTCTCTATAATGTGACACATTACTTCTGGGATGAGCCATATCTTTTTCGACGGTGTGAGGATGGTAGTATTAGACGGTATATCCCAGAAGTAGATATGTTGAGTATATTGGAAGCAAGTCATGTTTCCCAAGTTGGAGGTCACCATGCAGGTGATCGGACTGCAAAAAAAGTGCTTGAGAGTGGATACTATTAGCCTTCTTTGTTCAAAGCTGCCTACAAGTTCGTGAATAGGTATGACCAATGTCAAAGGCAAGGGTCCATCTCAAAGAACCATGAGATGCCAATGTCTAAAATGGTGGAGGTAGAATTATTCGATGTCTGGGGCATTGATTTTATGGGGCCCTTCATGAGCTCATTTGAGATAAAGTACATATTAGTTTCCATTGACTATGTGTTAAAATAGGTTGAGGAAGTGGCTCTAGAAGATAATTAAGGGAAGAGAGTTATTGCATTCTTGAGGAAAACCATCTTTTCTTGCTTTGGGGTACCACGTACCATCATCAGCAATGGAGGATCACACTTTTTGAAATAATATGTTCAGAGCTGCCTTGTAAAAATATGGATTTAAGCAGCATAAAGTGGCAGCACCATATCACCCGTGAACCAGTGGGCAGGTTGAAATCTCTAATCGGGAAATCAAATCTATCCTTGCCAAGATTGTAAATGCTAGTAAGAGGGATTGGTATAGGTAGCCGGACGATGCCTTATGGGAATAACAAATGGATTTTAAGACACCTATTGGCATGTCGCCATACCAATTATTTTATGGCAAGGTGTGTCATTTGTCGATTGAGCTAGAGCATAAAGCATTATGGAAACTGAAACGGCTTAACTCGAATTGGAATGAGACTGGGGAAACTGAATGAGATGGACGAGTTCCATCTTGGAGCTTATAATCGGGCTGATCTATACAAGGAAAGAATAAAGAAGTGCCACGACCATAGGATTGAAAAACAGGATTTCCAGAAAGGTGACTTGGTGTTTCTGTTCAACTCCAGACTCAAACTGTTTCCAGATAAGCTCAAATCCAAATGGTTTGGCCCATTTAAAGTGAGTCAAGTCTACTCATCTGGAGTAGTTGAACTTGAAAATAAAGATGGAAATATCTTCAAGGTAAATGGGCAGCGTGTGAAACTGTATATCGGTCCAATATACTCAATAAGGAGTACTGATACTATCTATCTCGATGAATTCTAATTAATCTAGATAACTAAGTCGTGTCACGATTATAAATTAGGTGTTGGTGGGAGGCAACCCACAGTGTGTTTTTTTAAAGAAGTAGTTAAATTATTTTGTTCTTCTACTGCATTTTTAATGTGTTTGTGAAGTGTGCAGGATTTAAAATACAGCAAAAAAAGGAGTAATACAATTGGAAAAAGGGTTGAAAATCTGAGCTACTGGAACAAAAGTGACGGTGGAATTGGTGGACCACCAATCACCTGATGGACCACCATTTCAACTGTCACAAAGAAGCTGAAAAATTCATTCATTGGAGAAAGTTAACGGCTAAAGTGGTGAACCATCACTAAAAGGTGGACCACCACACTGACTGTCAAAATCAAGCTGAGTTGCCCAGATTTTTGTAAGGTGCGACGGCCCAAATGGTGGTCCGTCACATTTTTAATGGACCATTGTAGCAGCCGTTGTTGTTACCCAAGCACTGGGTTGGGTCGGGTTGAAATTGAGATTTATTTAAGTGACTTGTTTTGGCTAATTTATTTTAGAGAGGTAAAAGAATGGTTACATATGTTTTACCCTTTTCAACTTCTTCAACTGACCAAATTCCATTGGATTCAAAGAATCTGTGGGCATTTGGTCTTCCTAGGACTCTCCATCTACTTATTTTTGCTCTATTTAAGCAAACCCTTTTCTTTTCTTTATCTTTATCTAAAACATTCTTAAAAGAAATTATAGAGTTTTAAGTTAAGTTTGTTTTCAACATTTGCAAGCAAGTAAAAGAGAAACTTCTACAAAACCAAGGTATGAGCACCTCCATGTTTTCCCTTTTTGAATTGTAAGGCATGAAATGAATGAGTAGTTTGTTGATTAAAATTCCATATTGTGTTCTTCTTTGTCCTTAACTTGTTTTGAGTCCGGAAGGATAATATACACTATGTGGGTGAAGTCTGAGTAACCCGTATGCTTAAAAGTGTGAAATTGTGTGCATAAATGTGAAGTTGGTGTCAATTTTTGCTAAAAATAAATTGGGATTGTATGTTAAATGTTCAACAAACTACTGAATTGAATCCTGAATCTGAAGAAGGGGGTGTGACAATTGAAATGGTGGAATGTTAGTTATGCGACAGACCACCAAATGGACCATCGTAAGAACCCCAGAAGTGACACTCACTGGTTAAGATGCAATGATCAAAGTTGTGGACCGTCAAATTAGTAATGGACCACCATATGGACCATCACAACTCTCTAAACTTTTAGGTCTTCTATATAAGACCTGATGGCCCACCTGGTGGACCACCAGTTACCTGACGGACCACCAGTGTGGCCATCAAGTCCAAGTTTTCACTGTTAGATTGTTTTTGAGTTTTGAACTAATTCCTTACTTCTTTTTCAGGTGTTATGACTTGTAAACATCCACCAAATAGAGGTGGAATATCCCAAAGGGGTAGAGAAAAATCTGCACCCGAGTACAACACCAGGCAATATAAAAGGGAAAATTCTATGCTCTCCTACTCTGAAAAGGAGAGTGACAGTAGTACAAGCAGCACTAGCTCAAGCCTAGATGAGGCAACGATTGCTACAAATCAACTCGAGCTTGTTGAGGGCAGAACTAAGGCTGCTAAGATGGGAGAACAAATGGAAGCAACTAATGTGGATACTGAACCTGAGGATGCTAACTTTATTAAGCGTAAGGTTCCTCAAGTTTGAGAGAGGATTAGATAGCAGATAGAGTGAGCAAGAGAAAAATTATATGACGGATTGACACCTCAGCAAGAGGGATAAAAGGCCATTCATGGAGGAACATCAGATTGTGATGACGAAGCTACATGAATATCCTGAGTTGGAACGTCGTTTCAATGAGTATGAACTAGCATGGATGAGCAGGCGACCAGGAGTGTATCAACTGAATTGGGTAAGAGAATTCTTTGCCAATTATCTTGCACTAGTAGAAAAGGACTATCCAAATGGAACGTCAGCTGCAAACTTGCCGAACAGAGAGTCTGTACCTTTTCGAGGAGACACTATCGATATTTTAGCCCAAACAATCACAAGGATGTTGTTTGGGCCAAAGTACGAGGCTCCACCTGCTATACCTGATCTTGAGTATAGATTGAGAACTGCATCCATCAGAGGCCTTGGGTGGCTTCATTATTGACTGATGATGGTAACCCCTCTTCGCTGACTAATCTATGGGAGCATATTGAAAAATATTCCATTAACTTTAAGGCTAAGTTCTGGTGGGATGTTGTTCTATTAAGGTTGATGCCAACAAAAAGTGACAGAAACTTTGATAAACACAGAGTTGTATTGGTAGCAAGCTTGGTTTCAAGTATGCAAGTTGACTTTGGCCAGATTATTACAGATGAGATTTTTGTAAGGGCACATAAAATAACTAGTGCATTATTGTTCCCATGCTTAATCACTGAGTTATGCAAACAGGCCAGTGTGCCCCTGATTTATGGTTTTGATAATGAAATCCTGGCTACAGGTAGATAGGACATTAAGAAGTCAAAAGATGACTCAAAGCTCAAGATGCGTGTCACCAAGCCTCCAGCTTACCAGACTCAGTCTGCAGCAGCTCCCGATGCTACAAAATTCCCATAGGTATGCCTTTTCCCATCACCACTTATGTGCCATATGAGTATGTGCTTCTAAGTACTTCTGTAGGGTGGGGTTCTGCTCAATATATGGGTAGAGCTGACTTTGCTGAATATAGGTTGACGTAGGAGAATTTTGCAAAATTATTAAAGCTGCAAAAGAGGTTTCAAAGACAGTTAGGTAAATAGATGTCAGAATTTAAGCCTTTTGTTGATAGAATTATAGCTGAGGCAATCCATCTATTCCATACTATTCAAGCTAGGATGGACAACATAGAGAACTGCATCAACAAAAGGCTAGATGCACTGTCCCTCCCTGATCTTGCAAAGCTTATGGCTGAATTTAAGCAGGCAAAGGCTGATATAGCAGAGTTAAAGGGAAGGCAACCACAATAAATTATTTTTAACCCAGCCTTAGTGGTGAGTAATAATGATGAAGGTATTATGGATCTGATGGGAAGACTCGTGAAAGACAAAGAATAGCAACACATGGATGAGCGAACTGTAAGGAAAGGAGAAAAGAGCAGAAAAAGAGCAGAAATGACACCGGAGCAACAGAAATAACATGATCTAAAGAGAGCTCAAAAGAAATCAAGGAAAAATGAATAAAAGAGAAAGAAAAGAGAAAAAGATGAAGCAGCAGGAGTATCTACTAGTATTGACCCATCAAGGGGGTAAAGCTCAGCATTAGTTCGAGAGATCATTCCTCCGATCCAAGAGGGCGAGGATTTGAGGGGCCCTACCGCCATAAGATCAAACATTGCACCAGGCGAGGTGCATAAGCCTCACCAAACTTCACAGATGCCTCAAATAAATAAGAGGTAAAACAAGTATACCTAATCCTTTGTACTTTAATTTAACGCTTTGAGGACAATGCATATAATTTTTATATAAGGATGGTGTACTTATATCATGGGGGTTGTGTAGCTGATATTTTGAACCCTACCATGGTTTATCTAGGAGAATCGGCATGTCTAGAATCATGTTAAATTTGCATTTTTATTTTCTATGTTTAACTTCAGATTTGCATTTTTCTTGTTTTTAAGTCTTGTTATGTTGTTGATGTTAGTCCATGAAATAAAAAGTGTTGTTTATGTTAGTATCTTGTTGTAAATATGGATGATGAACAATGTTGGCCAAGCTATGACTATTTTCATTTAACTATTTACTTTTGTCTCCTAGGATATGTGATCATCTATTAGTGAATCTGTAGTAGGCATTAATCTGTAAATACAAATGACATGTGATGCACATTTTAAGAGCAGTAAAATGAGTTAACTTAGTTTCTACTGTGTGTGCGAGTATTTTTATTAGTTCTTACATATTATAGTACCTAGAACTTGCCTGGTTCAATTGATGTTGTTCTGTAGTTGATGGGATAAGAAGTGATGGCAGGACACCTTGTGATTTTAGTCCACTTAGACAAAGTAATTAACCCTACGAAAAATAATTTTCCATTTTTGAACGCTTATTTGAGTCTTTGTTAATTTTTCTTCATCACCAAGCATTCTAGTTAATTCTCTTTCAGCTGTTGACTCCTGGCTCTGGACCTGGCCTAGTAATGGGAAATATGTACTTAAACTTAGGCAAAACACCTAAGTTGGGAGTGGCTATTGTAGAACTGTTAACTGCCTAATGGAAAGTTGGTCTAGAATTTGGATTTGAACATTTGGCCCTGGTCTAGTTAAGACAATGTGCACGTTGACTTTTGGAATTGGTCTAAGTTGAGGGTGGATGATGCTTGTTTATATATATATATATATATAAAGAGGATTTATCATGGTAAGGCATGAATGAATAAGAAAAGGGTAAGTGACCTAGCAAAGCAATGGCCTGGTAAGAAGGATTTAAAGGGAAAGAGAGTTAAAGCCTAGTTCTTAGTCACTTTAGCCCAAAATTCCTTCCTAACCTAGCCTGATACCTCATTACTAGCCTAGAAAAGACCTGCTTGATCTTGGACTTTAGCTATAAGGGGGCGTTGGATGATAAAGGCAAGCTTATGGGTGCATGTGCTATATTGGATACTTATTTAATGAGTAAGAGGGTTTTGATTTATATCCACAAAATATACTTAGTGGTGGATCTCCTTGTCTGTGAGGGCAACCTAAGTCATATTTAACTCGGCTGATCTCTGTAGATTAATGTATCTATGTTGTGTAGATGAATTGTATTTAAAACAATGCCGATTATAGAATCTGATATGTTAAACCATATGAGTTAGATGAAAAGTGAATGGTAATATAAGAATTAGTTCAGTAGTAAAGGCCCGTCATTGTATTGTTCATATTTGCAATTTGGTGCTGAGTTGCTTGAGGACAAGCAATATCTTAAGATAAGGGTGTTGATGTTCCGGCTTCTGACGAAATATTTTTCATATTTTTCTAGTGAAAATTGCATTTTTTCAAGCAACCAAGGTTGCATTTAATGCAGGTTTTTAGTGTTGCAGGGTAAAGAGCAAGCTGAAGGAAAAGACTTAGAAAAGTAGTAGAAACACACTTCTGACGGTAAAAATAGTGGACCGTCAGTCTTGCGATGGACCATCAACTCAACTGTCAGGTCCAAACAAAATCCACGACTTCAAATGACTCAGCAACAGCCTATGTGGTGGACTGTCAGACTTGCGACAGACAACTACTTTGGCCGTCAACGCAAGACAGAACCAGGCATCCTGAAATACTCAGGGACGGCCAACATGGTGGGCCTTCGGTCTTGCAACGGACCGCCACATAGGTTGTCAGAACTATCTTGAACTTGAATCTTAACGATCATCAACGACGGTCAAAATAGTGGACTGCCAGTCTTGCGATGGACCACCACTTTGGCTGTCACTTTGGACGCAGGTTTTATAATTTTGAATTTTAAATCCTTTTTGACTGGGAACATATAAATACCCCATTTTAGGATTTATTAGGGATCGCTTATCTTTTATTTAGGGTTTTCCATACTAAAAATATGTTTTTACATAGTTTTTCTCTAAGATTCATTGGAGATATGTGGATCTAGATTCCTTTATCATATTTTCTCTTGAAGATTGAAGAACAACAATTGTGAATTTTGTAAGTAAGCTTTGAATTAATTTATGAATAACACAATGGTTTCTTCTCTTTCTTGGATTGAAATGTGTGGCTAAGCTCCCATAACTAGGGTTATGGGAGCCTTGATGTGAAAAGTTGATTTTGGGTTGTGAATCTAGTAGATTCCCATTAGTAATTGATATTGCATAAACTCTTCTTCACTTTAATGACTTTTCTTGGTTTAAAACTTGAAAAGTGAGCCCAAGGAAAACACTTGCTCAAATAGAAAAGTGCTTGTTGGGAAAAAAAAAGGGTTTACATAAATCTAAAGGCTTTAAACTTTTGATAGAGGGTAATGCCTTAACCGGATCAACCCACGTGAGATTATAGTTGAATTAATACAATATTCCTTAAGTTTGAAAGAATTAAGGGAAAAGTTATTTATTTAGGTTGAGAAACTAATGGGAAAACCATAGAATTCAATTACTCTTGCAATAAGAATTATTCATTGGGAATCCAAAATAGTTCACAACCTTAGCTATTTAAGCATTTGGTAACCATAACTCTAGTTTGACTTCTTTTATTGAATTACTATTAGCAATATAACCTACAGTTGGATTACTTTCTGTGACAAACATTTGAATACAGTTGATAAATCAAAACCCCCACTTTATTCTGCAACCCTTGGTCAACAGTCTAATAACAACCACAATACTTAGTAAGCACAGTATTCCCTGTGGAATTTGACAACCAACCCAGTTGGGTTCTATATTTGACAGCGATCGCTTACACTTTCTAACGAGTGTTGTAATTTGGGCGTATCAAATTTTAGCACTGTTGCGGGGGAATACAGTTGTCAATTAAGTTTGTGCTTGTTAATTGACCATTATTCAAGTTTCCTAAATTTTACTTTTATTTTTAGTTTTTGTTTTGTGCAGGGTAGTTATTATTTATGCCAAGTACACAGAGATCGGGTCAACCATTATTACCAATACATCCAGAAATGTACTTCAGAGCTGCCTTGTAAAAATATGGATTTAAGCAGCATAAAGTGGCAACACCATATCACCCATAAACCAGTGGGCAGGTTGAAATCTCTAATCGGGAAATTAAATCTATCCTTGCCAAGATTGTAAATGCTAGTAAGAGGGATTGGTATAGGTAGCCGGACGATGCCTTATAGGAATATCAAATGGCTTTTAAGACACCTATTGGCATGTCGCCATACCAATTATTTTATGGCAAGGTGTGTTATTTGCCGATTGAGCTAGAGCATAAAGCATTATGGAAACTAAAACGTCTTAACTTGAATTGGAATGAGACTGGGGAAACTGAATGAGATGGATGAGTTCCACCTTGGAGCTTATAATCGGGCTGATCTATACAAGGAAAGAATAAAGAAGTGCCACGACCATAGGATTGAAAAACAGGATTTCCAGAAAGGTGACTTGGTGTTTCTGTTCAACTCCAGACTCAAACTATTTCCAGGTAAGCTCAAATCCAAATGGTTTGGCCCATTTAAAGTGAGTCAAGTCTACTCATCTGGAGTAGTTGAACATGAAAATAAAGATGGAAATATCTTCAAGGTAAATGGGCAGCGTGTGAAACTGTATATCGGTCCAATATACTCAATAAGGAGTATTGATACTATCTATCTCGATGAAGTCTAATTAATCTAGATAACTAAGTCGTGTCACAATTATAAATTAGGCGTTGGTGGGAGGCAACCCATAGTGTGTTTTTTTTAAAGAAGTAGTTAAATTATTTTGTTCTTCTACTGCATTTTTAATGTGTTTGTGAAGTGTGCAGGATTTAAAATACAGCAAAAAAAGGAGTAATACAATTGGAAAAAGGGTTGAAAATCTGAGCAACTGGAACAAAAGTGACGGCGGAATTGGTGGACCACCAATCACCTGATGGACCACCATTTCAACTGTCGCAAAGAAGCTAAAAAATTCATTCATTGGAGAAAGTTAACGGCTAAAGTGGTGAACCATCACTAAAAGGTGGACCACCACACTGACTGTCAAAATCAAGCTGAGTTGCCCAGATTTTGGTAAGGTGCGACGGCCCAAATGGTGGTCTGTCACATTTTTGACGGACCATCGTAGCAGCCGTTGTTGTTACCCAAGCACTGGGTTGGGTCGGGTTGAAATTGAGATTTATTTAAGTGACTTGTTTTGGCTAATTTATTTTAGAGAGGTAAAAGAATGGTTACATATGTTTTACCCTTTTCAACTTCTTCAACTGACGAAATTCCATTGGATTCAAAGAATCTGTGGGCATTTGTCTTCCTAGGACTCTCCATCTACTTATTTTTGCTCTATTTAAGCAGACCCTTTTCTTTTCTTTATCTTCATCTCAAACATTCTTAAAAGAAATTATAGAGTTTTAAGTTAAGTTTGTTTTCAATATTTGCAAGCAAGTAAAAGAGAAACTTCTACAAAACCAAGGTATGAGCACCTCCATGTTTTCCCTTTTTGATATTTTTCTTCTCCAACTTTATCCTTTAACCTTTGAGAAAAAAGTAGGGAAGGGCATAGTATGGGTCTCAATACTAGGTAAACCTCCTTACCCTTTTATTTATCACTATTAGCCTATTTCTCTGCACTCATCAATTTCTATAATGTCTCATCATCTTTAGGTGCATCATCAAAATCCATAGTATCATTCCTCACCCTATCAATCATAGGCATAGGTGGATAAATAAAAGCCTTACCACTCTGAGTGAGTGGTGATATCTAGGCAGTTTTATTATTCCTTGGATCCTGAATGGTATTGTTAGGAAGAGTTCTTAATTGACACTAGTATAATATAGTCGACATCTACCTAAACTGCAACTTAAGTTGCTTGATTATGGTAGCATGCAATTCTACTTTTGGCTCAACTTTTATATATATTCCCTGATCTACTTAAGAAAACTCTCTTAGCTATTGGAACCCTTAACAAACTTAGCAAGCAATGCTTCCATTCTTGAGTCAGCATCATGTTCTCCAGTGGAACATAAATACCACTCTTTTCCTTGTAATCATCCTTTCACCTACAGTCATCATCACACGCTCTGATCCTATCCCTATACCTGTCTTTATAGTAGTTCAAACTTAATTCCTTGTATCAAGTTCCAAGTGTATTGGTTAGACCCTTGTCCCTTGGGTCAAAAACCTGTCATCTCTTTATCTAAGTACTTTGCTTTCTCCTAAGAATCAGACTCATCATGTCAAAAGATTTACTTTATTCTCCTATTGCATTATACTTTATACTCTGATAGCTACTTTTTCTACTCTGGTGTTGTAAATTGCTTAGTAAGCAACCCAACTTTAGTCCTCAGTTGTGCTACCTCTTGAGCCACTGTCTTATTTAGGGTTGTCTTCTTATTGAAAGCACCAGTAGGATAAGTATTGGCTGACATATCCACCTCCTAATTGTGCACCTCGATTATTTTTAGTAATCCAGTATAAAATTTCTATAGCCTACTCCCAACAAAGACTCATATAAACCTAATATGTAAAAGTAATAACCATAGACTTATTTTTTGCATTCAAGGCTCTATATAATATCTATAGCAAGTTCCTCCCTAAAATTCTGTGATTTTGAACATTCATCAGCTTCTTCTTAAACCTTAACCATGTCTCGTACAGTGCCTCTGAATGTAACTATCTTAAATTATAAAGCTCATCCTTTAACCGCAATATTCTAGAAAGTGGGAAAAATCTATACAAGAATTATTTCATCAACTCAATCCAAGTGGTAATGGACCCATGAGGTAGCCGTCTTAACCATAATGTCACACCTGTAAGAGAGAATGGTAACAACCTGAGTTGTAGAGCTTCCTGGCTCATCCCTAGTAGACTGTATTAAGTGTAATTCCCCACAGAGTCTATTTTTTGCATATTTAAATCATCAATAGAAAAACTAGCAAACACTCCCTTCAAATTAATCAACACTATCATTGCACTTGTAACATTAAATTTTGTTATTTAGGTTAATTCTAGAGAAATGATAGTACCTATCTTAATTGCTCGACATATCTTAAATCTTTTTTTGGATTATTATAAATTGCAAGTACTGATAAGCAGGTGGTTGACCTCTATTACTCCTAAGTCTATCTTTATCGAGTGTTGCTCGATGATCTTCTTTCTCCTATCTAGCCCTTTCCTCAATAGGTTGGGCAAGTGTTAACCTTGAATTTTCCTTGACTATTAACCGAGCAATAGTTTCCTCAGCAATTTCATGAATAATAAGTGGATGTGGCCAATTAAGTGCATTTGGGTCATTAAAAACCCCTTCATGCTGAGCTCTTTGATCATACTCTTCTCCTCTTATCATTTTACAATTCTATCATAAGGTCCATTTAATCTTAGGATCAAATAGAATCAGGGAAATATTGTGACTCTGAGTACTGGGCATACACCGACATATTCCTTAGAAAAATTAGAAAATCAAAAACCAGCAACCTCAACAAACTCAATCAATTAATATATAACTGTACTTTCCCAACAATGGTGCCAAAATTTGATCCCACCTAAAATATACCTCCAAGAAAGTATAAAGGGGTCGCTTATCAAATATAGAACCCAATTAGCTTAAGGCCGATCCCACAAGGAACATGTCAAAAATATGTCACGAGCTTGTTTATGTAAGTAGAAAGCGTAGAAAGTAAAAAGGGAGTTTTGTGAAAAAATGGCAACAGTAACAATGCTGGGTAATTAGCATTATTATCAATATGAGACAATCACTAGTATTATGTTCACCCTAAGTTCTTAACTTCATTGACTTATCGTGCTCGTCAAACTATCCTAATGCCTTACATGCAAAATCTAACAAGTAATGTATCACCTAACCATATCTCAACCTTGGTTTTAGTGAATTTCCTTTGTCTTCTCTCTATCTCAGATTGTCGCATTACGAACCCTTATTCTATATCTCAGATTAACTACCTTCTCTCGATATCAAGTTAATAGATGATGGTTGGTAGATTCAAATTACTATTGTGATCTTATTTTCCTATTTTTTACCTCTCTCTCAATATAGTATCAAATACTGAAGATTTTTTATCTCTAGATTCAAATTATTTGAGGGATTAGTTCTCTAGATTGGAGTAGGGTTCCATGATAGTTGTAGAATATGAGGCTCATTTTCATAAGTTGTCTAAGAATGTGGCTTCTATTCTAGATATTTAGCATGAGAGATTTCATTGCATTGTTAGAGGGTTGACACTTCCTATTCATATGTCTACTTAAATTTTAGCCATTGCAGGTAGGTCTTTTTTTAAGGTTGTGGATTGTGGTTGGGTGACGGAGGAGATGCATTATGAGGCCCTAGGGGGCAACAATAAGAGACCTAGATATCAGGGTAGTTTTAGCGGGAGTTGTAGTAGTTCTGAATTCAAAGGTAGTTGTTCTCATAGTGGGTTTTCTCTTTATCTATCCTATCATACTTAGAGTTAGCATAGTCAACCTATTTAGACAGTACTTTATATTACTAGTGAAGGTCGATCTAGTGCCAGAGATCGCGCTTGTCAGGTTGGTGGTCAATCTTTGAGGGGTTCATATTTTAGTTATTCTAGTCATTTTAGTCTTGATGGTTATTTTGATTTAGCTGGATTTGTTAGTTCTATTTTAGCTCTATTGTTATGTTATACTTATGGAGATCCTAGTCATAATTCACATGAGTGCCCTAGTCATAGGGAAAATGTTGTTTCATCTTAGAGCGCTTCCCTTATTAGAGTTGTTTATCCCTCAGCAAAAGGTGGTTTCCAAGATACTCGAGGAGAGTCTCTGGCAAGTAGACATGGTCAGTTCTATACAGTACCTACTAGGCTCGGGCTGACTCTTGATATTGATGTTACAAGTATGATTTGGTTTGCTGCCAGTTGGACCTTGCTTTATTTAATTCAAGATCCACTTATTCTTATATATTTGTTTATTATGCTTGTAATTTATTATTTGTTCCATTGCGTGTATCTACTCCCATGAATGATTCCTTAGTAGTGGATTGAGTTTTTAGATCATGTGTTGTGACAGTTAGTGATGTTCATACTTATGTTAGTCCTATTATTTTGGATATGATGGATTTTGATATATTTCTAGGCTTGGATAAGTTATCCCACTATCATTTAGTCATGGATTGTTTTTCCAAGACCATTACCTTAGCCATGCCTAGCATACCTCCAGTCGTGTGGTTGGAAGCAGTTAGCCTCGATCCGATGGGGAATATTTCTTAAATTCATGCTAAGAGACTTATTTTGAGGCGCTGTGAGTTTTATCTCACTTATATTTATGATAATAGTATGTAGTGTCCATCACTTGACTCTATTCTTATGGTTTGTAAGTTTTTTGTTATGTTCCCTAAATACATTATTGGTATTCCCCCTATCCTTGAGATAGAATTTTCTATTCATCTCGAGCCAGCACCCAACCTATTTTTATGGTACCTAATCATATAGCTCATGTTGACCTTAAGAAGTTGCATTCTCATCTTTAAGATCTTCTAGATAAGGGTTTTATTAGATTAAGTGTGTCTCGTTAAGGATCTCTTGTATTGTTTATGAGAAATAAATATAGCTCTATCCATATTTTATTGATTATAGATAGCTTTATAAGGTAATAGTGAAGAACCGTTATCCTAGGCCTTGCATTGATATTTGTTTGACCAATTTTACTGAGTGACGATGTTTTATAAGATTAATTTAAGATCTGGTTACCATTAGTTGGGGATTCGATCTAAGGATATCTCAAAGACAACCTTTAGGACCCGTTATTGTCATTTTGAGTTCTTAGTGTTGTCATTTGGGTTGACTAATTCCCCAGCCACTTTCATAGATTTAATGAACCGAGTATTTGGTCCTTATTTGGATTCCTTCGTGATTATGTTCATCAATGACATCCTTGTGTATTCAAGGAGTAGAGGAGCATGCACAGCATTTGAGGATCATACTCCAGACCTTGAAAGATCATGTGTTTTTCACCAAGTTCTCTATGTGTGAGTTTTGGCTTGAGTTGGTGACATTTTTAGACATGTCATATCTAAGGATGGTACTATGGTAGGCTCGACTAAGATTGAGGTGATTCATGATTGGGATAGACCTATATCTTCAATCGAGGTTCGTAGCTTCATTGGTTTGGTTGGTTATTATAGATAATTCATCGAGGGTTTTGCTATTATTTTAGCCCCTATGACCAGATTGACTCAAAAGTAGGTTCCTTTCCGATGGTCTAACGAGTGTGAGTTGAACTTTGGAAAGCTCAAGGACTTTCTCACTTTAACTCTTATTTTGGCTCTTCCTGTTGAGGGTGAGTGATTCACTGTGTTTTTTGATTCTTTTGGTTTTAATTTGGGTTATGTATAGATGCAGTAGGGTCATGTTATTGCTTTTGCATCTAGACAACTTATGGTGCACTAGCGCAACTACCTCACTCATAATTTGAAGTTGACAGTGGTAGTTTTTGCGCTTAATATTTTGAGATTTTCATTAATCATCATAGTCATCAGAATCTTATGACCTAGGAGAGCTTAATGATGGACAGTGTAGATGGCTGGAGTTGCTTAAGAATTGTGATATTTTGATCTTATATCATCCAGGAAAGGCAATTGTAGTAGCGGATGTATTGAGTCATAAGGCAGTGAGTATGGGTAGCTTGGCTTGTATTCTAGTTCCTTATAGGCTATTGGCATAAGACATTCAGTCCTTATCAAACTTGATGGTTCTCCTTGATATTTCTAACCCTAGGAGGATTCTTGTCAGTGTTGAGTTGAGGTCTTCATTATTTGAGCAGATTTGGGATCATCAATTGGAGGATAGCATATTTTGATACCTTTGTGATCAGGTGTTAAGTAGTGATTCCAATAGTAACATGATAGATTCAAAGGGTATTTTAAGATTTGATTGCCGCATTTGTGTTCTAAGTATTGATGGCTTGATTTGGTTGATTTTGCATGAGGCTTGTAGCTCTAGATATTCCTTACATCCTAACACAACCAAGATGTATATAGATTTGAGATAACATTATTGGTGGAGTTGTATAAAGAGAAATTTGGAAGATTTTATAGCTCATTGCCTATGTTTCCAGTCGATAAAGGCATCAGTGACTAGGTGGTTTGATTTAGAGGCTTCCATTCTCAAGTGGAAGTAGGAGTAGATTACAATGAATTTTGTTAGTGGTTTACCTCACATTTCCCATAGTTCCAATGGTATTTGGTTCGTTGTAGATCATTTGACTAAGTTAGTGTAGTTTATTCCTATTCAGATATACTTCAGTGTTGAGAGACTGGCCCATATGTATGTTTGGGAGATAGTCCATTTGGTGTGCCTATTTCTATCATTTCAAACTGTGGTTTTGTGTTCACTTTGAGATTTTAAAGAGAATTTCAGAAGGATTTGGGTACTCAGGTAGATCTTAGTACAACCTTTCATCTATAGATAAATGGTCAATTAAAGCGGACCGTCCAGATGCTTGAGGATATGCTCCAAGCCTGTGTTATGGATTTTAAAGGCCAATACGAGCAACACTTAGCCTTGGCAGTGTTTGGTTATATCAAAAGCTATCATTTGAGTGTTGAGATAGTGCCTTTTAAGGATTTGTATGTTAGGATATGTCATTCTCTGATTGGATTATTTGAGACTTTCGAGGTTAGGCCTTGTGGTACTAATTTTCTTCTGGTGTCATTAGATAGAGTCAAGGTGATTTGAGATAGGTTGAGAATGGCTCTGAGTAGGTAGAAGGCCTTTTAGGTGGGTTATGGCTTAACACTTCAGACTGGGCTGCGTAGTTAATTTTTATACCAAAATACATGTTAAGGGTGGGAACTAATCATGAAAATATCTATCTACATGTTATTCCTATACGGGGCCTATATGTGATGTAATTATTGAATTTGGAATGATATGTGATATGTATGTCAATGTGGGGTTTTATGTGATTTTGATAGCCTTAAATACATGTGGAGAATTTTATTATATTGCTATAAATGCCTATTATGGTACCTTGATGTATTGTGACATATTCATACTTTGTTGGGATATGAATCATGTGGAAATTCATAGATGGTGGAAATACTGAGTGGTTATTGGCTCACGTGGGTGTGGAATATATCATTATGGCTGGTTGTGCAAGTATATCTTGTGGTTGTTTATGGAAATATTCATTGTGATTGTTGAGATTATGTCATCCTCTATTCATACTCATTCATGAAATAATTGGTACAATTGTGGTAACATCTGGGAAACGCTGGCAATACCTTTTTATGATAGAAAATATGATATCTTATAAACCCTCCCTGAGGGATGTCCCATGGAGGAGATATGGATATGGATTTGGATATAAATATGGATTGAATAGGGGTTGACAAACCCCCCATGGGTCCTATGTTGGGAGGATTGCCTCCGTGGGTGTATGAGAAGGTTGCGCGACAACCTCGGGCATCATCATTATCATCATCATCATTGCCATATTGTACATTGCACTTGCTTTATTGCATTTATGTGATTGAATTACCATATTGACTTGTCATATGCCTATTCGCTATATCTTCTGTTAGTTGTATTTGACATTCTTGTATTCTTTCTCATTTCTACTTGTATGGCTTATGATGTGAAATTTTGTTCTACCTTGTCGTGTTGTTGTATTATAGGTGATATATATATATAGTAGAACTGTTAGTGCAAGCAGTGTGGGCTTTTGTTTTGGGACAGTTTATGATTGCACGTGATGTTCCCTTTATGTGTATTTTGTAAATGGTATTATCTACTTTGCTTGGTCAGCCAATGATACCTAATGAGTACAAGTAGATCGTAGTCATGCCTATTGTGCCCTTTTAGAGCAGGTCTGAGTTTGAGTGCACCCAGCTTGGTTGATTTAGGCGATATTTAGTGCTTTCAAGGTAGTGGTTGACTTTCAGGAATCCGAATGTATTTTACTACCTTTTCTTATAGATGATGTCTTTATCTTTATTTCACAGGCAGAGTTTCTCTTGTACTTGAATATCTTGTGTATTTACTTTGGATTCAAGTTGTACTAGATACGTTCTCATATTCTTGACATCAGGTTTACAGAGATATGGCAATGTTATTGATTATATTCTTCCCGAATTTATTATACTTTTATGGTTCAGCTTCATTCTAGAAGCCTTACCCTAGGGTATTGCTATTATTTTTGCTTTAGAGTATCAATTTGGGTGATAGGCTTACACATCAAGGTTCATCGCAATGAATACCATCATATCCCTTGGATTTTGGGTCGTGACAGATTGCTAGTAGGAATTTGGGCTAAGTTGGAAAATGATGGAATTTCTATGATGTAGCATGACAGAAATGGATGCTTGTGGTAAAATAGCTAATTGACAAATGATTTTTAGTTGTTAATTGATTTCTAGAGGTTATGCGATGAATAGTAATTAATTGAACTATTTAATAAGAGATGTTTAGCTAATTAATGGTGATTAGTGAGTAGCTAGTAGGAATTTGGGCTAAGTTGGAAAATGATAGAATCTCTATGATGTGGCATGACAGAAATGGATGCTTGTGGTAAAATAGCTAATTGACAAATGATTTTTAGTTGTTAATTGATGTCTAGAGGTTATGCGATGAATAATAATTAATTAAACTAGTTAATAAGAGATGCTTATCTAATTAATGGTGATTAGTGAGTCTCAATGATAAGGTTTTCTAATGATGGTTACGTTATGGAATATTGGTAAATGTTCGAATGATGGTTAAATGACGTTACAGTTTAGTTACATTATTTGTCAATTTAGTTGTTCTATCCTTGAGTGCACTCTCTAGGTGTATAGGAGTCTATGATGAGTTATTTACTTTTCTATACCTATTGGCGTATAGGAGCCAATTTTATAGGTTGTGGTTGCTTGTGTGATATTATGTTATGTTATGCTATTATTCTTGTTACTTACTGATTATGTTCATCGATATTGGAAATAATTCTAGTTTGTTTCTGTACCTTAACTTAGTTATGTTATCTTGCATTTTATCTTACTTATATCATGATTTAGCTCAGTCGACCGATGATGCCTACTGAGTACCCATTGTTTTTGTACTCATACTACACTTTTGTACCTTTTTGGTGTAGATCTGACTACTAGTTGTCATCGTTAATCAATGTTCGTATGGTGATTGATTTCCAGATATAGGGTGAGCTCTTGAAGTTTGAGTCGCTTATTTCCCTCTATCTTTCTATAGTCAGTCTTTTGTATCTGAGGCAGATGTATTGACTACTCTAGATACTTGGGTTGTATTTCTATTGTTAGATACTCCTGTACTGGCTCTACCAGGTCGTGGGATAGTTTCTTGTGTTAACTGTTTTATCTATTGAGAACACTTTGCTTATTTATAAATTATGTCCTTGAATTTTTCCGATGATGGGAATTTTCTACCGAATTAGCCCATTATGTTAGCTTCGGGTTATGAGAACCTACTAGCGGGATATACTAGGTGCCATCATGACTCAGAAATTGGGTCGTGACAAGAATAGATCGATTAATTCAATATCCCACATATCAAAAAGCTCAAGCTTAAAAATAGGTGTCATGGGGAGCTCATGGTTCCATAAGATTTTGGCTTGCCTTTAGCATTGGTCACAGGAACGAGCATAGTCATGTCCATCCTTATGCATTGTCGGCCATCTATAACCACATTGCAGAATCTTATGGGCAGTGCGAGTACCTCTTTGGTGACCCCCAACTAGAGATAGCAGGACTCAAGAATACTCACCATCTTAACTTCAGGAATACACCTCGAAAGCACATCATCCGCACACACCTGAAATAAGTAAGTTTCATCCCAAAAGAACTTTCATACCTCATACATAAATTGTACTCATTGCTAAAACGTTATTTCTTCTTGGATGAGGTCACTTGCCAAATAGTTGGCAAATTTAGCAAACCAAAGGATTCAGTATTGTTATGCTGCGAAGATGTGCTCATCTGTAAAAGTATCATCAATCTCAAATCCATCCCCTATTTTAAGCATCACCTCCTTTTCTAGGTAGGATAGATGGTCTACAACCAGATTTTTTATGCCCTTCTGATCGTTAACCTCAAAGTCAAACTTGCAACAATAGTACTCATCGAATCAATCTAGGCTTAGAATCTTTTTTACCATAAGGTGCCTAAGAGCTGCACAATCAATGCACCTAATGACTTTGGTACCAATCAAATAGGATCGGAACTTGTAAAAAGAAACACCACCACAAGAAACTCCTATTTCATAATCATGTAATTTTTTTGTGCGGGCTTGAGTGCTTTACTGGAATAATAAATAAGATGAAGAATCTTCTCGCTTCTTCCACCTGGGATAGCTCCTAGAGATACACCACTAGCATCACACATCACCTAATGGCAGAGTCCAATCTAGATACACAATAATAGGGGTTGAGATCAACCTCTCCTTAAGGAACTCAAAGCCTTAAGACAAGCATCATCAAAAAACAAACTTCACCTTTTCTCTAAAAAAATTGCGCATTGGATTTACAATCATAGAGAAATCCTTGATGAATAGCCTATAAAAACTTGCATTCCCATAAAACTCTCAATACCTTTAACAGAAATCGATGGAGGTAATTTTCACATTACCTCAATTTTTGCCTTGTCGGCCTCAATCCCCTTCTTCAAAATTTTGTGCACAAGAACGATCCCCTCTTTGACCATGAAGTGATACTTCTCTTAATTAAGATCCAGTTTGTACTCCTTACATCTCTAAAGTAAATTAGCCAAATGAGATAAAGAGTCTTTAAAGAAGTCACCCATAATAGAGGTATTATCCATTAAGACATTGAAAGTATTCTCCACCATATCAGAAAAGATAGACATCATGTAATGATGAAAAGTAGTGGGACCATTACTAAGGCCAAACGAAATCCTTTTAAGGCAAACATACCATATGGGCATATGAAAATGATTTTATCTTTGTCCTCTACGAAAATAGAAATTTAATTATACCTTGAATAGACATCAAGAAAACAATATCATCCTCTACCTACAAGATGGTCTAACATTTGGTCCATGAATGGCATAGAAAAGTGATTCTTCTATGTCCAAGTATTTAGCTTCTGATAATCTATGCAAACTCACCATCCTATGACTAGTCTCATGTGAACCAACTTATTCTTCTCATTAGTTTCCATAGTGATCCCATCTTTCTTTAGCACGTACTAAATCGGGCTCACCCACTTGCTATTATTAATAGAGTAAACTACACCTGCATCTAACCACTTATTAATCTCTCTCTTCACCACCTCTTGCATTGAGGGATTCAGATGACGTTGATGCTCAATGCTAGGAAGATATTTTGATTCAAGATAAATCTTAGGAGTGCAATAGTCTAACAAATGGCCCATTTTATCCTCTACAACACAGAAATCAAGGCCTTAATTGTGACTCTAACTAATCTTTTTCTATGATAATCAAAAAGTTATTATTGGCCATCAAGAATGCATAGTGAAAATGAGAGTAGAGGACCTTCAATTCCAAAATTGATGGCTCCTCAATACATGATTGAGCTGGCGGGGTTGCTCTATTCATTAAATCATGGTTCAACTTATTTTGCGCATAACTATAAGAACCTCTTCCAATAAGTGCACTCACCATCTTATCATATTTCTGATACCATTGCTATCAAGATTCATGATTATTGTTGCTTATGCCTTGATATTAAGCCTCTTTTCAATGAGTGCAGTTAATGTATCTTTGTCTACGATGTCTATCACAGACACTACCCGTATATCTTTTAACTAACTCATCAAATAACACATATTAAATATGATTATTTCTAATGTATTAAGAAGCAATAGCACTACAATGATGTATATTATTAGTAGTCTCAAACTCACCATCCACGTCCTAGTCACTAAATGCTTAATGAATTATGCATAACCAGGAATTTACTCCAAAGCTTCCACATGAGGGATATTTAGAGAACTTCTTCAACATCAACATAAATTTATGATGTTTCAACATCCATATAATTATCTATCATTTATTTGGTTTCCACATCCTTCTTTCGAGGATGATATAGATTCCTAATATTCACCAAAAACCCTTCTTTCAAATATAGCCTTAGGTTTTTTAGAGCTTGGAGCTTTCACCCATCAAGCCCATGTGGGTATTTGAGGCTTTCACCCATCAAATCCCAACCAAAATAGCATAGCAATAATAGAACTCATAAACAAGAATTACCAAATGGATGCTAGTAATTACAACCCTCACACACTTTAATCGCTATTCACACATGACCCCAATAGGGAGATTTAGCTACAAATAAGATAAATAATCATAGATATACCCATAATCTCCATTAAATTAGTTTGTGGTATATATAAGTGAATGTTACTTCAAACTTGACTCCCCCATAATATCAACAATAGAAGTGAGCAAATCTTTCACTTGGAAAGTCTCTAATGTATTCTTCACCCAAAATTAATACAATATTTTCTTATCCAAAAATAAAGTCTACAAAGTCTCAAACTAAACCTAAAAAAAATTAGGGAAGAAGGAATGTGATGTATTTAACCCCCTCAAATTAGGGTTAGAGTATTTCTATTCAAATTAGGATCAGCATAAGCAATGACAATTTTGCCTTTGGGCTGACCATTTCCATGAAGCCGCGATTGCGTAAGTCTGACTGCGACCACGGATATGCGACTAAGATTGACTTTCTTGGTTTTGGTTGATTGACTATCTTGACTGACTGCGACCATGACCCATGGACCATGACTGCGGTAACTGAGGCTAGTTCACTACAGGTCTTCAGCTACACTTTTTTTGCTCCCTTTTGATCATTTCAAGATCCAATACACATCTCTTTGTGTTTTCAACTCCTATACCTACAATGAGTGAATATTAGTGCATTAAATCACAATTATGACTCATTTACTCATTTGAGAAAAAGTAATATGCACGAAAAATGAGAGTGAATGATTGGTAAAATCACCACTCATCAGCACCCCCAACTTAAGACCTTGCTTGGCCTTAAGTAACATTACCTCTTACCATGAGACACAATCATCTATGCCCAAAATTCATTCCTTAAATATCACAATGACTTCAACCTTAGTCACTACCTCAAGTAGATTATTGCACATGGCTGAGCTATTTTCCACTACACCCCTTATCATAAGATGTAATATCCAAGAATGCATAAGACGTTAAAGAGAAACCAAGCAACAAAAATTAACACTCTAGAAGTAACTCTCTTTTAACCAAGAATAAGTTATACTCCACTTGCCTCATTGCTCGGGAGGTGACAAAATCACCCACCTCAACTTGTTCACATGCTAAACTCATAAGAAAGAGAATTCCACACACCAAACTACCAAATATGCAACAAGGAATTTTAAGTGCAAAACTCTCTCCCTCTCAAAAGGAATCTCTATGCAACAATTGTCATACCATAGGCTTGCCCCTATTTTTAATCTCCACTAAAAAAAAAGTACATGGTTGGATATCTCATAGTACTTTCTAAGCTTGTAACGTAGGTTCGGTTTAGGGTAGGATATCTATTAGGAACAACATGGTGACACCCTTCGTTGAACATCTACATCACACTTTTCAATCCTTTTTTTTTTACTATGGGTCACTCCTCTTTGTTTCCTCTCTTTTCATATGCCTACTTTTTGATTCCATTGTTTACCCATTTTCTTCTATTACTTTTTCTTGCTATTTTCATGCAATTCTTTCCTTTGTTGAACCCTTGCTTTTTCTAATCATTTTTTTTCAATGGTGAAGCACTTAGGCATTTCACTAACACTTCGTGGACCCACACTTATTTCCATCAATCTTTACCACCCCTAACATAGGATTTTAACCTCAAGTTACATTTTTAAGTTTAGGGAGGGTATGGTTCAAAAGAGGGATAAAAAGAATGGTTCACAGTTTGTAATGAGTTTTCCAAATAAAGGTCCAAAGGCTCAAAGTGGGTAACTAGGGATTAACTTTATGTACAGGTAGGCTTTTTAGGCTAGATTGGGTTTCAAAGTCACAAGAATAGCCTAAGATCATTTCTTCACCCAACTAAAATCAAAATTAGCTTTTAAAGACTAACGGGGCAAGTTCTAGAAAACACAACTATACAAGAGATGAATGCAAAAGCTCACCACACATAGTATGCAAAAACTCACCAAGGAGGATCAATTAGCCCTCCCATGAGAGACAAAAATAGAGTATCTATGATCATTTACAAGCTGAAATAGTATGGAGTCATAAATAGAGAAGTTTTGCTACAAATTTGCTTATGTCTATGCCCTTGATTTTTGAAATATTTTGGATGAAGGGGGTTGTTTATTTAGAATTTGCACCACGCTCAATGTTCTAGGTTATGGTTAAAACCAAGGCCTTAGTCTCACATTTTGGCTCAAAATAGAGAAACCACCCATATGGATATTCATACTTTGCTAATGGTGTATAACGTTATCCTACATCAGCAATGCTACGGGTACTCAAAATTTCCCTGTATCTATGTCCTTGATGCCATGGGTACTCAAAGATTCTCTATATCTATGACTCAAACACGATGCTTTCCCTTTATGAATGTTGTAACTTAGTCTATCATAGGGAGAAGCACACCCACATCATTAAGGAAAGAAATGGAAAATCAAAAATGAAAAAAAACAACTCATAAAATTTTTATGCTTCGCGCGTACTAAGTTAAACTATTTCAAACCAATGAATACACATAAGGGAAGGGCCACACCCCCAACTATATGACTTTTAGTGACCTTACTAAACAATTTAAAATCATAAGAAGGGTTAAAGAGCTCCCTGAAACCGCATTAATAACCATGTCAAATTCTGGACAGAGAGGCACAATCGCGGTACTTTGACTTGCCTGATTGGTGCAATTGCAGAGTCACGATAGCAGCCTGTGGTCTGCAATCACGGTACCTGAGGCCATCTGCTCCTCTATTTTGCCCTATTTTCCTGTATGGTTGCCACACTTCTAACTTGGTTTTCCCTTGTTTTTGGCTTTTAATCCTGTCCAAAGCACCTTCAAAACAATTAAAATTATGTGACTTATTCCAAAAACATATAACTAAAAATATGAAAATGATGGGTTGCCTCTCATCAAGCTCTTGATTTAACATCGTAGCACGACGCCTTTTTAATCCTCATTTGTGTCTCCACTTAGAGATTTGAATTTCCTACACAATTTTCTATCATTACATCTTTGAGGCGTGTTGACACCTAATTTTTGCAGTTTGCAACTAAGTTTAATCTTGATTTTTTTCGATTTTTAATAAAATTACAATATTATTTTATCAAATAAAGAAACTTTTCAAAAGTATTTATCTGGGTAAGTTTGTCATTTTAAGTAGCGACTATATATTATCGTATTCAATTATACAAAATTATATAATTTTGTTACTTAAATACCTATTTTATATAGAATATCATATTTTAATCAAGGTTTGTCTTGAAATAAATATAGAGGATTAAAATCTTGATTTATATATAATTTATTCTCAAAAATAATTTATTTGGAAAAAATTTGTTTTATTTTATCGAATCAAGAATATCGGGGTTAAATAAGGAATTAATTCATTTTGAATTGTGATTCAATTTAGCCAACTAATTGGATTTGACCTCAATTGAAATTAAATTGGCCCCAATTATATTGTTATTGACTAATTGATATTTAATTTGGCTAGAATTTAAATAAAATTGCTTAAATTCTAATCCAAATCTTAATTCCCAAACTAATTCAATTTCAGCCCTACAATTAAACTAATTAATTCAGTAGCCCAACAACAAAACAACCCACCACCGACCCATTTTTGTTTTTATTTCATTCATAGCCCAAGCCATAAGCCCAAAAACTTACCAGCCCACTTTAAAATTTGTTGACCCGGCCCACCTTTTCACCTTCTTCAACACTAGCTATTAACAATAGCTTCCAACAATAATATCAATTGACAAATTCAACAACAACACAAAAATCATGACAACAATGACAAAACCATCTCAAATCGTACTACTCCGACAACGACTGACCCGACCTGAGTCTAGTCGAGACCCATCCCCAATGCAGCTAACCAAACTGACCTAAATCCGAGCCGATTGCACCAATTGAATCAACCCAGTAATCCAAACCCATCACCTTTTCTCTCAACATCGGTGTGTGCCTAGAATGAGATAAGAACATCGAATGTTCTAGGGGCTGCTATGTGTTACCTTCCAATTTACTCCTCAATGACTAACCATTCAAAATTCAAATCTCTTAACAAACTTGTATAATTTTGGCCAGCTCAACTTATCGTGAATTTGAAAATGGTTGAAAATTCTAAATTTATCCTTTAATTTCCCTTTATCACACATCATCCAAACCTGAAGGAGGACCACCAATTGTATACTATAAAAAGCTCACTGTGGAGCTATAAAAAAAGGGGGCTCTAGAGAGAAAAATTTAGAGAAGGAAAGCAAAAACAAGAAAACAAATAGGTAAAAGGGGAAAAGGGGCCTTCGAGTAAAAGAAAAGAAGATATTGTTCTCTTTCAGCAAAAAAAAATTTATGTTTTCTCTTTAGGAGTTTGATTGGGAATTGTAATTTTTGAACTAACGACAATGCCTTCCGGTGGTAGTGGAGTCCAACGTTAGCTCGAGGTTTTGTTTTGCTACTCCGAAAAAGGTAAACACTTTTTTTAATTTTAACTTGTTTTGTCGTTCTTTATTTTCTTCATCTCCTTCTTTATAGTGTTATTATCGATTACTCACTGAGAGTAGCTATAGAAAAGCTTACAAGCCATAGGATTTACGTACTTTAGAATGCTTCAAGAATTATAAGTTTTCGAGTAGTGAAGGCTCTCTTAGCCATTAGCTTTTTTTTCTCGTCGTCATGTTGTATTCGCTCAAATAGGTTCAGTGAATTGACAATGTTGTTTGAATCTGCAGTTTCCCCTTTGTCACAACTAGTTTGTCTTATTGAAAAAAAAAACAAAATGTGTTCTTTTGAATTTTCAGTTCACTGTTTGCATCCATTAGTACAAATAACATATTCTAAAATTATTTGTTGAAAAAAATACTTTCTTGTCAATTAGTAGTTCACTGTTTGCATTCCTTTGCTGTAAAAAACAAATAGCTATAAATAACAGATCCTTAAATTGTTTTGTTTGAAAAATGCTTTCTTTTCATTTTGTAGTTAATTGTTTGCATTCCTTTGTTGTAAATAACAGATTGGTGTAAATAACAGATTCTTAAGTTTGTCTTTTTGGTGAAAGATTGCTTTCTTTCAATTAGTGATTCACCATTCTATGAGTATTAGGTGATAAATTTTGGGTTCAATATGTATGAAAAAGGTGTGAAAGGAAAATGAAGAGAAAAATGGTAGAAGAAAGGACACACCAATTTAGAAGGTGTACTCCCAAAATTGGAAAGTTCACTAATTCTCCCACATTAGTGGGATAAGGGAACTATAAAGTTTTTTTAATCGAAAGCACTTACTTCACATGCTAAGTAAGGAAACAAATAAAAAATACCTCGTGTCGTCGTCGTTGTCGCTCGGCTTAGCTTCAGCTTCGGCTTCGGATTTGGATTTAGATTTGTCAAATGATCGATCGATAAGATCTATCTTTTTGGACAAAGTTTATTTCACTTAAATTTAATCCGAATGCCAAAAGGAAAATGAACCAGTAATTCTCCATTTATACATGCATATAGATTTTGAAACAATATTTTTTAAAATGATACACTGCTTTAAACTAATGCAATTGTTCAATAAA
This sequence comes from Capsicum annuum, assembly GCF_002878395.1. NCBI lineage: Eukaryota > Viridiplantae > Streptophyta > Magnoliopsida > Solanales > Solanaceae > Capsicum > Capsicum annuum. The sequence continues at coordinate 101,251,893 of NC_061120.1, read as the reverse complement.
ATGATATGTCTGTTCAACGAACTGATGTACTATTTCATGAACTGGTATGTCTGTTTGGAGAAGGACACGTTCTTTGGGTAAACAAACATGAATTTCCAAAAACATCACACCATTTAAGTGAACCAATGCCACATTTTGGAAGAGGCATCTCACAGGCTATATAAACCTGCTTTCATTCACAGGTTTTGATATGAATTTTTCTCTAATAAACTCTCTTCTTGTATTTACAAATACTATGTATGATCAGTTAATCCGTTAGGTAAGTTCGATGATATTTCAATTGTTTGAGGTACTACTACAGTTGGTCTGTTTGGCCATTTTATCCTGGGAGGAAAATTCTGCAACCTCAGGTACAGTGAGGGGAATTGTTTCCTTAAGGAAAGTCCGTGAATTCGGGCGACTTGGCCATTTTTGTTTCATCTTGATTTCTAAAAATAAAATACACTTCTAAGAAAGATCACTTTGATCTTGTGTTGAGGGTATTTTTTTTTACTTCATTGAGTTCTTGTTTTAAACTTGAACTAGTTGAAGTTGTTGTTCTGCATAAACAGATTCTGCGTACCCGTATAAAGAAATAACTTTAACAATCTTAAGGAAATAAATTTTAGAATCTGTATAGGTTGTTTTTGTAGATTAAAGTTTTAAATTTCTACTCCGCCTGAACTTAACTAGTGATTTGAAGTCATATAAACTTCATCACAAGTTAAAGATCATTCGGTTGAGAATTGGAAGTCATAAAAACTTCATTGTCAACTAGAAACAAGAAGAAAGGTTTAAAGTTGCTCAACTTTATAAGTAGTATTCTAAATATACTAAGTATTTTTTGTCTTGTGGTGACAGGAAAAATGACAACCGATAGTCAAATGCAAGATGCGGCAACGTCTTTAGGGGCAATTAATATTGCTACATCAAGTTGCACAAATGCTCCGCCTACAATGGCACCAGCGGAGAAGTCCAAAAATTAATAGGCATTGACTTTAAACGATGGCAGCAAAAGATGTTCTCACCACTTTGTGTCTGCAATGATTCACTAGTGAAGATGCTCCTGAGGTGCCTGAGGGAACCTTAGACAAAGAGTGTTTCGTAATTGTAGAAGCTTTGAAACATTCAGCCTTCCTTTGCAGGAATTATATTATGAGTGGTCTCCAAGACGACCTCTACAATGTCTACAGTGGAACTAAGACATCGAAGGAATTGTGGGGGCACTTGAATGAAAATATAAAATAGAGGATGCGGGGATTAAGAAATTTCTTGTTGCACGGTTCCTAGACTTTAAAATGATAGATAGCAAATCGGTTATCTCTCAAGTGAAGGAGTTGTAAGTCATCATACATGATCTCCTAACAGAAGGTATATGTTTGAAAAATACCTTAGTTGAACAAATTAAAAAAGTTCTTAATACTCAAATAAACTGTTTTGTAGGTTTGATTATGAATGATGCATTTCAAGTAACAGCGATAATTGAGAAGCTACCATCTTTGTGGAAAGACTTCAAAAACTACTTGAAGCATAAATACAAGGAGATGACTGTCGAAGATCTTATTGTCCGACTGCGTATTGAACATGACAATAAAACTGCCGAGATAAGTTCAAAGGGAATTCTACAATTAATGAAGCACATATTATAGAAGATGACCAAAATAATTCTAAGAAAAGAAAGAAATCTGAATAAAAAAGCAATCAACCCAAGAAGAAATTCTAGGGAAAATGCTTCAATTATGGCAATATTGGCCATAAGTCCATGGATTGTCGTGCCCTGAAGAAAGGAAAGAAGAAGGATCAAGAAAATATGATTGAATCCAATAAAAATGCGATGATCTGTGTGCTATGTTCTCAGAATGCAACTTGGCGGGGAATCCTCACGAATAGTTGATGGATTCTGGTGCCATCCGCCATGTATGTGCCAATAAAAAGTTGTTTTCGTCATTCTCTCTAGCTCAAGTAGAAGAAATGATTTACATGGCTAACTCCGCTACTTCTAAGGTAGAAGGAACAGGAAAAATATGCTTGAAAATGATTTCAGGAAAGGTCTTGACACTTAACAATGTCTTGTATGTTCCGGAGTTACGTAGGAATTTAATCAAATGTGTAACCGTTTCTAGGAAAATTATAATTAGCAAAGGAGAAATATATGTAGGAAAGGGCTATCTGACGAAAGGCCTTTATAAGATGAATGTAATGACTGTTGAAATAAATAAAAGTTCAAATTTTTCTTATTTACTTTAGTCTCATGATTTATGGTATGAATGTTTAGGACATGTTAATTACAAAACGTTATGAAAACTGATTAACTTAGAAGTTTTGCCAAACTTTGAGTGCAATAAATCAAAGTGTCAAACGTGTGTGGAATTGAAGTATGCAAAGCATCCTTTTAAGTCCGTTAAAAGAAATTCCAATCCCCTAGACTTAATGCACACTGATATTTGTGAGATGAAGTCAATACCATCACGTGGTGGGAAAAAGTATTTCATAAATTTTATTGATGATTGCACTAGATACTGTTATGTCTACTTGCTAAATAGTAAGGATGAAGCAATAGATATGTTTAGGCTATATAAAACTGAAGTTGAAAATCAGTTAGACAAAAAGATCAAAATGGTAAGAAGTGATAGGGGCAGAGAATATGAATCTCCCTTTGCAAAAATATGTGTAGAGAATGGAATCGTCCATCAAACTACGGCCCCATATTCACCTCAATATAATGGAATTGCGAAAAGGAAAAATCAAACTTTGAAGAAAATGATGAATGCCTTGCTTATAAGTTCTAGTTTAATGCAAAACTTATGGGGGGAGGCTATCCTTACAGCCAATCGTATACTCAATAGAGTTCCTCATAGTAAGACACAATCAATTCCTTATGAAAAGTGGAAAGGAAGAAAACCCAACTTGAAATATTTCAAAGTGTGGGGGTGTATAGGAAAGGTCCAAATTCCTATGTCTAAAAGGGTTAAGATAGGACCTAAGATGGTAGACTGTGTGTTTGTAGGATATGCTAAAAGTAGTAAAGCATGTCAATTTTTGGTTCATAAATCCGAACATCCAGATATTTATGAAAATACAATAATTGAATCAGACAATGCTGAATTCTTTAAAAATATTTACCCGTATAAAATTAGACATGAACAGTCTAGTGGAGGATCTAAACAACCTCGAGATAAACAAAGTGAGAATGTACATAATAAAGAAAATACAAGATGTAGTATACTTCAAAGAACGTCTACTTCATTTGAATCATATTTTTTAACATTTCTCTTAGAAAATGAGCCTCAAATATTTTAGGAAGCGATGGCATCTTCGAACTCATCCTTTTGGAAAGAGACAGTCAATAGTGATATTGATTCAATCTTAAGCAACCATACATGGGAATTGGTTGATCTTCCTCCTGAAAATAAATATTTAGGTTCTAAATGGATTTTCAAAAGAAAGATGAAAGCGGATGGCACTATTGACAAATACAAGGCAAGACTTGTAGTAAAAGGCTTCAAACAAAAGAAGGCCTTGATTACTTTGATACATACTCACCAGTAACAAGGATAACATTGATTCGAATGTTAATTTCCTTAGCGGCGGTATATGATTATCAAGTCCATCAAATGGATGTGAAAATTGCTTTCCTAAATGAAGAATTGGAGGAATTAATATATATGGAATAGCCTAAGGGTTTTGTAGTTCCAGGAAAGGAAAACAAGGTGTGTAAACTTATCAAGTCAATATATGAACTAAAGTAAGCACCAAAACAATGGCATGCAAAGTTTGACCAAACCATGTTGGAAAACAGATTCAAAATAAATGAATGTGATAAATGTTTTTATATTAAAGACACTCCAAATCACCAATTCATTGTATGTTTATATGTGGATGATATGTTGATCATCAGTAGAGATATTTCTAACATACATGCAACAAAATGAATGCTCGAGAGCAAGTTTGATAAAAAAAGGCCTTGGAGTTGCAGATATAATCTTAGGTATATGAATCCATCAAACTCTACAAGGGTTGGTATTGTCACAGTCTCATTATATCGAAAAGGTACTTGACAAGTTCAAGTATATGGAATTTGTTATTGCCAAGACTCCATTGGATGTAAACTTTGCACTTCAAAAGAATGAAGGTGAAAGTGACTCGCAATTAGAGAACGCAAGAGTATTGGGATGTTTAATGTATATAATGAACTGTACAAGACCAGACATAGCATGAGCTATCACTAAATTGAGTCGGTACGTGAGCAATCCCAACAAAATTCACTGGATGGCAACGAAAAGAATTTTGGGGCATCTTAAATATTCTCAAAATTATGCCTTGCATTATAATAAATATCCTGTGGTACTTGAAGGATATAGTGATGCAAATTGGATCACCAGATCGAATGAAGTAAAATCCATAAGTGGATATGTATTTAGTATCGGTGGAAGAGCAGTCTCTTGGAAATCATCCAAATAGACTTGTATTGCTCGCTCTATGATGGAATCTAAATTTATCGCATTAGATAAAGCTAGTGAAGAAGCAGAATGGCTTCAGAATTTCTTAGAAGATATTTTGTATTGGCCCAAGCCAGTGGCACCAGTATGTATACACTGTGATAGCCAAGCGGTAATAGGTAGGGCAGGGAACATAATATACAATGGTAAATCTCATCACATATGACAAAGACACAATACCATTAGGGAACTTCTCTCTAGTTGAATTATCACTATAGACTATGTAAAGTCAAAGGATAATGTGTCAGATCCACTTACAAAAGACCTATCTAGAGAAGGAATTGAAAGGACATCCAAGGGAATGGGTTTAAGGCCTAGGACAAGTCAGTATGGCGGTAAATCTACCTAGCAGATTGGAGATCCCAAGAGCTACGTTCAAGGAGATCAAACAAAGTTGTGTCTGGCAGGTTCAACATTGTCAATTACACAACTCATTCTCATGATGTAGACAATGTATAGTAATCAAGGATAAGACTTAAAGTGAAAAGTCTTTTAATGATTATCTAAATTTGGTAGATTTGAATAAAGAATTTAATCTATAGGATTGAACATTTAGAAATCACCTATGTGAGGGCAAAGTGGAAGATGCTTCAAGGAGAATGTTAGTAAAGGCCTATTTTCTAAGCTCTCATAAAACCAGGACGTGTTCATGGCTGAAGAACAAAACCGTGAGATCCATAAAATGGTAAAAGGCTAGTTGTGTGACATGTGTTGTCTAGGTGTACATTAAAGCTCGACAGTTTAAAGATATCAAATCTATGGATTGACCGAGTGCATCCGATTCATGTTCACTGTGGAAAGTTCAAAGGGAAACCCACTTATCCAGATGTAATCAGTCTTTGCTTGATGATCACATACTTGTTCGTAAAACTTTTAAAAAAAATAGACATTCCCCATTCATATGGGGGATTGTTGGGTTCAATATGTATGAAAAATGTGTGAATAGAAAATGGAGAGAAAAATGGTGGGAGAAAGGAGACACTAATTTAGAAGGTGTACTCCCAAAATTGGAAAGTTCATTAATTCTCCCACATTAATGGGAGAAGGTAATTATGGAGTGTTTTTAATAGAAATAACTTACTCCAAATGCTAAGTGAGGCAAGAAATAAGAAATGCCTCACGCCATCATCATCGCTCGCTCGGCTCGACTTTGGCTTCCACTTTGGATTTGGATTTGGATTTGGATTTGTCAAATGATCGATCGATGAGATCTATATTTTTGGACAAATTTTATTTCACGTAAATTTAATCCGAATGCCAAAAGTAAAACGCACCAGTAATCCTCCATTTATACATGCATACAGATTTCGAAATAGTATTTTCTGAAATGATACACTGCTTTGAACTGATGCAATTGTTTAATGAAATGATATGTTTGTCCAACTAACTGATGTACTATTTCCTGAACTGGTATGTCTGTTTGGAGAAGGACATGTTCTTTAGGTAAACAGACATGAATTTCTAGAAATATCACACCATTTAAGTGAACCAATTCCACACTTTGGAAGAGGCATCTCACAGGCTATATAAACCTACTTTCATTCACAGGTTTTGATATGATTTTTTTTGCAATAAACTCTCTTCTTGTCTTTACAAATACTCTGTGTGATCAGTCAATCCGTTAAGTGAGTTTGACGATGTTCCAATTGTTTGAGGTACCACTACAGTTAGTTTGTTTGGCTATTTTATCCTGGACGAAAAATTCCACAACCTCGGGTATAGTGAGGGGAATTATTTCCTTAAGGAAAGTCCATGAATTCGAGCAACTTGGCCATTTCTATTTCATCTTGATTTCTTAAAATAAAATACACTTCTAATTAAGATCACTTTGATCTTGTGTTGAGGGTATTTTTTGTACTTCATTGAGTTCTTGTTTTAAACTTGAACTAGTTAAAGTTGTTGTTCTGCATATACAGATTTTGCGTACCCATATAAGGAAATAACTTTAATAATAAACATGTTGCTCTTTTCTTAATTAAATCTTGAAAATACCCTTGTACATTCTCTTAAGTACGAGTAATAGAGGTGTGACATAACCTATTTCTCATGTGGTTGACCTGCAAGGCTTGTGCTGACGGCTTATTGTCTATTAATCTGGATTGTATTTTATTCGATTGCACATTATGGTGAATTTAGCATAATACGCCTTGGAATCGAGTCATGTACGCTTCATGTTGAACCCCGCGGAGTGAAAAATAAAAAATTAAGACTTGAAACCTTGTTTTCCAAAAGTTATATTGAATGTTAAATTTTTCTCATGCCTTCTCTTGAATCCATGAAACTATTTTGAGCATATACATGAGTTTTCTAGGTGATTTCCATTGGCAACTTGTTATAATGTACAATCCTTGTCATAATCTATGATTACCGTAATATATTTGCTAATTGATATATGTCTCGATGGATCTGATCAGTTTTCTAATCAGTTTCGAATCATGCATGTTCTTTTATTTAACTGTTTCAAGTGTTCCATAATTACTTTGAATTGCCAGTCTTGGATTAATATTGATGCACTTCCTTTTAATTTAAAAATTTATTTAGTTAGTATATGTTTCACTCTAAATTTGTAAATCATCTTATATTTTGTATGTAGGTTGCAAATTCAAAAAGTGTATTAATTCCTTTCTTATCTTTTCTTTGCATGAACCCACCTTGGACTCCAAATGGGCTCTTTTCCCTTGCATCTCATATTGGGCCAACATGGTCATCTTTTTGAGTCAAGTCGAAAGAAATCCCAAACATGGTTAAAGAGTGTATGGATGTAAAGAGTCGAAAGAAGAAGAATAGGTCAAAGTCCCATTTTTGAAGTGGCAAAGGAAACTTGAAAATCTCATTGTTTTTTTTACTTATTCATTGTTGCCTTTGTTTATTTATATATTTATTTATTTAGTTACTTATTTATTCATTCATTTAGGCCTCAACGCCAAAGTTGTAAATTTAATATAGGTAAAGCGGATTTTGGGCCGAAAGGCTCAAAAACATAGAATTAGGACAGGTGAAAATGGGTCAAAAGCCCAATTAGATTAGGACAGGTTTCGTTGATATGGGCCCTTTTATGTGCATATTTGCTTTTCATTTGTTTAGACTTAGTTAAAATCCCCAATAAGTAGTCCAAATTTATTTTACACAAATCACTTTTTTCTAAAATCAATCACTTTCCACAACCAATCTTATTGAAGTTAGTCCAAAGATATTTTCAAATAGCACTGATAACTGCAAGTTAGCGGATGTTTTAGGTGCCTTAAACCTTTCTAAAACGTTAATAGGAATTGGTTACTCATAATCTTTAAATTTTAAATGATTTTTCTATTTTGGATCATTTAAAGTATCTTTCAAAGGTTTCTTAAATCCTTTTCAAAATTAAGTGGCGACTCTCAAAAGTCAAAATTTTTGCAAAATAGAAATAGCGACTCTGCTGGGGATTTGAACTAGGTTCTAGCCAAATGTTCATTTTCATCTTTTGACTAACTACTTAAATTGCTTTTGATTTTTGAATAATTTAATGATTGCATTTCATGGAATGTTCCTACATTAATTATTATATTATTTTGGGGTTTCGTGGATGTCCTGACCCCTGTTGTTCAGTTTCAAATAAAATGTTGGAAACACGATAGTTTACTGGCATATTAGTCGGTCGGAGGCTGTTTGTGTTTCCAAAATCAAGTTATTCAATTGGGAACCAGTGCCCAAACCCACTATAGGACCCAAGGATAGAGCTAAACCAAAACCCTATTATTAGGCAAGAGCCTAGGATGATCCAATACCCGAGCGGGTATTGGGCCCATTAGAAAACTTGCCCTGCATCTATTGACCCCGAGCCATTTATAGAAAAATCGTATCTATGTGTTGAAGAAGAATATATGTTTATTTAATCCAATCCATTATCCTTTGGGGTTGGAAACAAAAAGCTTTCTTTACTTTCGTGTAAGGATGCCTCAATCATATATCAATTGAGAGAGGAATTGAAGCAAGCCAAGCAAGAAATTGATCGATTTGGATGGTTGCATCTAAGATACAGCTATACAGAAATCGCTTGATCATCAATGGATGTCGCCAATGACAAGAAGTGGTAAAAGCTAAGAGGGAAGGCCATTCAGGAACTAGTATTTCCAATCCCCTACACAGGACATTATTTAAAATTCGTTAGGCCCAAACCCTTGGCTCAAAAGAATTATCCCAGTTAGGATACGCGTTTTTATAATATTTATATGATATAACTGCCTTATATGTTTATGTGTGTTTGTTTAAGTCAAAGACAAATTTATCCACTATGCTCCCGTGGATAAGTTTGGCTATGACACAAACAACTCTATGTGGTTACTTCTTGTCAAATATCTTGCATTACTTATCACATATGGGAACTAACACATCTGCATTTGAGTAATTTTACATTACAGACAACAGAAAACTACTTCGTGTTGAAATAAGCTGGCAGAACATCCTTACTTCACCCAGTTAAAAGTGCATAAGATCCCATCCCCTAACCAACACTCAAATATGATTGGAAGTGATGAAGAAAATGCATTGGCTATCGGGGATTGCTAAAATCATGAGAAAATTTAAAATGCTTCAGGGGGATATGACCCGTACTCGAGATTTGGCTAATATAGCCATCACCATCAATGCTCCTACTCTGGAGGACACGGGACTCCACTATAGATCCCTTCCCTCAGTACGTCTATTCTCGAGGACCATCTAAATAATATATCGTCCGTCCCTGCTCCTCAACTTGTCCGAAACACTAATTACAAAAATAACCTAGATGCTTACCATCCACAAAATCCATCCTTAACCCCACAAAATCCATCTTCAAATCCACAAAGTTCATTCCCAAATCCCAAAAGCACATTTTCAAACCCACTTCCAAATCAACAAAATTCGCTTCCAAATCCACAAAATTTGCTCCCAAACCCACAAAATTTGCTCCCAAATCTACAAAGTCCATCCGTAAATCTACCAAATCCATCTCCGAATCCATAAAATTCATTTTTGAATCCGCAAAATCCTTCTCAGATACCCCCAAACTACTCTCAAATTCCACAAAAAAAATTCCAATTTCCAAAATGTCCTCCCCACCTACCAACCAACCTCTTCTTATCTCAAAATTAAGATGCCCTTTCAAATCCTCTTCATGTCATCATAACCCTTGATATTTACAATTTCTTTCCTAGTCCTGAGATAGACTATTACGACGAGAAGAAAAAAGAGTGGAAGACCAAGCATGAAATAAAGTTCCTGGCTATGAATAAAGAGATTATGAGGATCAATAAATATCATTTGGCAGGGGACAATGATGGTCTAGGTTATGATGATCTATGTGTTCACCCTGGAGTACATCTATAAGAAAGATACAAGGTCCCTTAATTTGAAGTGTTTGACGATACTAGAAATCTAATGGCCCATCTGAGAAGGTATTATGATCAAACAACGGGGGTAGGAAAAATGAGGCATTATTGATGCACCTGTTCAGCCAGAGCTTAAGCGGTAAAGCCTTAGATTGGTTCACATCTCAAGAACTAAAAAGATAGACTAGTTCTAGTTGAAGGATATTGTTTACAGTTTTCCTTGATAGGTTTGCATTTAACATTGAAATAGTCCCTCACCAATACTTATTAGATAAGATCAAGCAGAAGAATGATGAATGTTTCCGAGACTATGACTTCCGTTGGAGAAAAAAGATGCCAAGGTAAAACCTCCCATCTCTGAAGAAGAGATGGTTTTTATGTTCTCTCATACTCAGAAGGGAGAATTTTACAGTAGGACGGTATCCGCGGTTAGGGTAACTTTAACATATCTGGTGAAAAATAGGGAATCGCTAGAGAAAGGCATTCAAACAGGAAAGATTTTCAAAACCCCAACATCATCTGGTTCTTTCATGTTTCCAAAGAAGAAAAGAAAGGATGTCACTGTGGTCTCTACTAATTCTGTTGATAAATTGAAGAGGAAATTCAAGCTTAGGAATATTCTTTCCTCACGAACGTCACCAAGTTTTCAGCCTGTATTCTATGCCCAACCCCAATATCAAGCCCCACTTCTAAATATTTTATCCCAGTGTCAAGTTCCACAGCCAAATTATCAGTCTCATGTTCAAGCTACTCTTCCAAACAAACAAATAAATTTCCAAACATCTCCAAACTATCATAAAGTACCTCCTGCTACTAATCAAAATCAATATAAACCCCCATGTGTAAACCTTAAAAAGAAGTCTCCTAGAAAATTAACTCTATCGGCTGAAAGTCGTACCCAGATCTTTGGAAGATTGATGAAAGTTGGTTATTTACATCCTATTCCACCAAAGCCTACCAATATCAATTTTGATTCTTTTAGGTTGATCAAGTCTATGCTTATCATTCAGGAGCACTTGGGCATAATACTGAAGATAGCATCAATTTGAAACACAAGATTCAATACTTGATTGATCAGAAGATCATCACTCTTTAGGCACCGATACAAAATATTACCTATAATCCATTTCCTAATCACAAGGGATCCACGATTAGCATGATTGAAATAGCAGACAAATGGATATCAGAAAGGCTATTACTAAGGTGGATTTACAAAATTCTAAAAAGATAGAAGGAGTGAAAAATATAAAGAAAGTTGCGACTGCCTTGAGTGTCTTGAGTATAAATTTGGAATGAATTATTAAGCCTACTATGGTCCTAGAGAAAACATCTAGGTATGGGTTGGGATACGAGCCGACAGAGGAGTATGAGTTTGAGGATAAGCCAAAAATGAGTCTACCTAGGCCCTTGCCTCTCTTGTACCAGTCATTTCCCGTGTGTGAGATATGAAATAATGATGGTCTTGGGGATGGGATAGGAAATCAGTTCAACAGATTCAATGCTGTACCAGAAGATTTCCCGAAGTCCATTAGTGTGAAGAAGGTTGCACCAGGAAAGGCTTTACAAAACTGGACTTCCACTCCACTCATAACCCGTCACCCATCATGTAATAGTAACTTAAAACCTTCTAATATCATGTCATGTCAAATATTAGATGAAAAAAATGAGGGGAATGATAATAATTGGAAAGAAGGTAATGAGGATTGGTTAATGGAAGACATTGAGGAGTTTGAGAATAGAGAAAAGCCCAACCTAGAAGAGCCCTAATCCTACCTGAGATGGATGGTCAAGAGTGGACCAAACTAATCAATTTTGATGTGGTAAAGAGATACTATGTTTGAATGATGTTGTAGTTTTATTGCTTTATTTGTAATCGCCTTTATGATAGTATTTATTTTATGACTATAATTGCCTAGAATTCCTTTCCGTTTTGGTACGAACTACATTTGACCTGAATTCCCAAGAAAGGGATATGTAGGTGGCCTATGTCATCTTCGGTTAACCCCTTAGGAGAATTTATCCATTCCTTTCATGTATGAACTAAGTGATGACCTGAATTCCCAAAAAAGGGGGATATGTAGACGGCCTATGTCGGCTTCGATCAACCCATTAGATTTTTCTATATATCCTTAGCATAGCCTTAAACTTTGTTTGACTTGATTCTTGCTTCAACGGGATATCTAGATGTCCCAATTGCTCGACAATATAACCCCAGAAAATGGAAACTGGGGCTGAATTTTTGAGAAGGAATCTCAAAAACTCACAATAGGAAGAACATCATCCGACAGAAAGAATGAAGATCAATAAAGACTTCGGATCCTCTCGAACTGAGATCATCTCAAAGAATATTAAACTGGGGCAGTAATTTTGTCGCCACCCTCAAAATTTCCAACTAAACATTCGAATATATTTCAAATTTCTCAGCACCAAAGGTCAAAGTTAAGCTTTAGAAGTCAGCAGTTGTAACTAAGTCTAGGTTGACTAAATCTTATGCTATGACAAAACTTTTGATAAAAACCCTCAGAGATGATGTTGAATCCATGGAATTCCTCTATCAAATGTCGGATACAGTCAGAACCAAGAGAAAGATATTCATTGAGCTAGTACATGACATGACTAACAGAGATTTCTTAAATCTTTTATAGAAGTTTTGAAACTGGTTTCTAAAAATTCGAAAATCTATGCAAATCTTTTTACTTAGTGATTGCCTAGGAATATTGGGATGGGGAGTTAGGGTAGAATTCCCAACATGAAGGAGTACTCAAAATATGGAGAGGAGCAAATCAAGGGTCAAAGGAGGTCAACACGGAGTAGTTTCTCTCAAAAACTAATTATTTTTTCTGTGAATGTAGGGATCAGTACACAAAAATAGGAATCATTTTTCAAAAAATATCCCCAAGTGAGTTGCGAGCCTCACCAAAGCATATAATACTCAAGAACGGTATTTTTAGGTAGCCCCAAAAATGAGTTTAATAACCATTTATCAAGGACCCTTTGAATTGTCTATCTCATTTCCTGAGACCATGAAGGACAAACAAAGGCGCTTTATCTTCTTTCTAAATATTTATTTAAAAATTTTCTAAAAATAGTCTCTAGCAAAAGAAACCTTATGTCTACTAAATATTTACCTTAAGCGCAGGTACCTTCAAGGGAGTTGGCACAATAAATACAACCATCAAATGGATCACTCAATAGGAAGAAGAGCAGAAAGTCATCCTCAAAATTCTCCTTGGAGCAAAGCAAACGGTATTTGAGTAGTCCCCAAACAAGGACTTTTCCTATTTACTTGCATCTGATAGATTTGCTATTTAATTATTTCTTTAAAAAGAAAAGATTAATTGCAGAATAAGTTATTCAAATTATGATTTGTCATTAAACCATCATAAAAGTTTGACTGTAGTCGCCAGTGAGAGAGACATTGTGTCTACTAACTATTACCTTGAGTACAGGTACATGTAGAAAGAAAACCACCAACAAATAAACTCGAGTGAAACTATTTTCAAATCATCGGCAAAACTATTTCACATCATCTCATTGCCAAGGGGACCATTTCATATTATCTCACCACCGAGAGGGCCATTTCATGCCATTGTCGAGAGGGCCATTTCATATCATTGCTAAGAGGGCCATTTCATGTTATTGCCAAGAGGGTCATTTCATCTCATTACCAAGAGGGCCATTTCATATCATTACCAAGAGGGATATTTCATATTATCTCATATCTAAGAGAGCCATTTCATATCATCTTACCGCTGAGAGGGTCATTTAATGCCATTGCCAAGATGGCCATTTCATATCATCTCATCATCGAGAGGGCTATTTCATGCCATTACCAAGAGTACTATTTCATATAATTACCAAGAAGGTCATTTCATATCATTGCCAAGAGGTCCATTTCATGTCATTGCCCAGAGGGCCATTTTATCTCATTGCCAAGAGGGCTATTTTATATCATCTCATCATCAAGAGGGCCATTTCATATCATATCATCACTGAGAGGGCCATTTTATGACATTGCCAAGAGGGATATTCATATCATCTCATCGCCGAGAGGTCTATTTCATGCCATTGCCAAGATGTTTATTCATATCATTGCCAAGAGAGTCATTTCATATTATTACCATGAGGGTTATTTCATGTTACAGCCAAGAGGGCCATTTAATATTTGCAGACACGTGACATAGCATATGCTGGAGTTGAGGATATCACCAGAATCTAATATATGTTGACATGCGAGATATCATACGCTGGTCAGGAGTATATCATCAGCATCTAATATCTATTACTATGTGAGATACCATACGTTGGCATCAAGGATATCATCGGCATCTAATATCTATTGACACACAAGATATCATATACTAGCATCGAGGATATCATCATTATTTAATATCTGTTAAAATGCGAGATAGCATATGCTTGCGTTAAGGATATCATCAGCATCTAATATCTGTAGACACGCGAGATAGCATACACTGGTATCGAGGATATCTCATCATTTTATAAATCAACATCTAAATGCATCAAAAGCATATGATTCAAAGGGACGGCTTTAAGTCGCTATCTAAAAGCGAATGATATATGAGATTTCCTAGAAATTGACAATCCTAGGGTCATCTATAAGTTATTTTATTTGAAATAAGGATGGTGCACAAAATTATGTATGAGTTAATAGTCCAAAGATCATCTGTAAGTTGCAACAACATCCTAACCAGATAGTATGCAAGGTTACCCTAAGATCGATAGTTTGAAGGTTATCCATAATTCACAACTAAATCCTTAACAGAGAATATGTAAAATTATCAAATTGATACTGTAACGACTTGATTTTTGAGAACTGGAACATCACACAGTGCTCATGATCCCGAAGAACCACAAGCTAACCCTCTACTAATATCTATACCTGAGCACTGCATATTATAGATAATAAATATGGAAACTATCCATAAGGTTCAAAAACATCTAAAAATACTCAAAAACTGAAAACTGAACACTGATACATCTATTCGAAAAGTCGCTAAACTGTCTGAACTGCAGAGTTGATGAGATATGTCCCGAACTAACTCCGTCTACTAAAAATAAACTAGGTCTGATATGATAATAATAAAAATAAGGATCATCCTCGACTGAAGAGGACTCACTGCTATGTCTACTAATACTAACTGGGACTGAGTTGCTAAGGGTACTATGGATCTCGTACCTCTAAACCTATGGTGTCAAATAAAACATCATAGCGTAAATGCGTCAGTACGGGAATGTACCAAGTATAAAGATGAGGTAAGGCTAAATGCAAGGGCTAATTCATGAACAATTACTTAACTGAATAATCATGAGAGTACTGAATAAGAACACATGCATGAATGCAGAAACCATAAATGAAATCATCGTGACTCGAAATACTGAAACTCAAATACTACTTTACTGTCATCTGAACTCACTACTAATGCCTAAGATACTGAACACTAAATCATCTGATACTGATAACTGAGTACTGGAGTTGAGATCAGTCATCTCTAGCGTGTGATCTCGTAAAATGATATTACTAGAGTTGATTAATGGAATCTACTCATATCAATGACTAAAATCTGAGCTTACTACTATCAACTGTCTGAATCTGAGATCAAACCTCTCTAATGGATGATCCTTGAATCTGCTATCAATGATGAGAAAAGATTATGGCTGAGATCAAACCTATCTAGCGGAAGATCTCTGAATCTGATAAAGAGAATACTCAACTAAATCTGAGACTAAGATTAAGCCTATCAAGCGGGTGATGTCTGGATCTGATAATGAGATTACTCAACTAAATCTGAGGTTGAGATCAAGCCAATCTAATAGGTGATCTCTAGATCTTATAATGAGATTACTCAACTAAATTTGAGACTGAGATCAAGCCTATCAAATGGGTGATCTCTGGATCTGATAATGAGATTACTGAATAATTTTATATGGGACCATGCCTATCTAGTGGGTGGTCCATGAGTCAATGGAACTATCTGAGTTCCTCACTGAGATAGAAGACTATATCTGACAGTCCTAATTTCTGAGTTCTACTCTAAAGATTGATACTAAAACTACAACTGTGGGAGTTCTTACTTAACCGACATACCCCAAATCTTACCTGGTGGGGTCCAATCTGTAACCCCAACTGGAAGGATATCAATACTGTGCCACGATTAAAGACCTCTCTGGTGAAGCCACTATAATGGGTAACCCTTGCAGGAAGTTAAGCCTAAGGTAGTATAATAGTCAATCCTATCTAGCAGATGACAAGTCTTTTCTAACGGGTGACTCTTGCATCCTGCACTGGCTACGCAGTTCTGGAGTTCAGGGATTGCTCCTAACGACTTTGTCTCTCTAATGGGGAGCCACCATCCCTACACTCGCTTGGTGCTAGCTCCTACGCCCAACTGAAAGACTGTGAACTGATTCTTAACTTAAACTGAACAAAACCTGATACTTATCATATTTCTTGACTGATCTGACTAAGTTAAGATGAATTCACTTGGTTCCGTATCTGATGGAATACTACTGAATCTCGTTATCTGACTGCATGTTACTAAGTTCTGAACTGAATACTTGAATACTACTAGGTCTGAGCTGAGTACTAAACTGAGGCTAGAATACTAGTGATACTAAAATTACTGAGATTTCTGAAATTTCTTAAGTTTTGTATCTATCTGAGAGTGCAGAGTTCTATAACTCATTAAATTCTAAGAATCATAGATTGACTGATATTATCGAGAAAACTGACACTGGCTCTAGACTGCAGCTAAGTTTTCGGGTATAAATACCCCCAGGACTCGATAACATAAAAGTAAAACATAACCATTCTTGAATAATCAAGACCATGGACATTCATTCACCATCAGAATCACTAGAACATCTCCTCAAGCATTTAGGAATCATAAACATGTAATAATATAGGGAAACATGCTATTGGCTCATACTTCATTCAACAAGGTCTTGCATCAAACACTTAGCATGTATTAAAGTCGTAGCATGTATTGAAGAGCACATAATTAGGGGAACTTCTTTCTATCATTTCACAATTCATTTAGGAAGGCTTTTCAACAAACACTTGGCATGCATGGGCTTGCATACAGTTGGAGATTTCTAGTCAACATGCTATAATGGCTCTAATTCTTTTACATAAGCATTTTATCAAACATATGGGGAGCATGCTTTGCTTATTCAACAATTTCTACACTTAATTGACATGAACAGATCACTTAACAAGCAACTTGAAGAGGGTTTATCATGAACATCACATGAATATCACATACTAGGTCAAAGCTTGAAACCTCATAAACTAAACATGAATTAGAAACTCAATAATAGCATGAACTCCAATTTCAATTCACATGAATCATGAAAACTCATAAACATAAGATCTTTAAAATTTAGAAAAGGGTTCTTAAACTTCTTGGATGAAAGGGTCTCAAGAATCAACATTTGCATACCTTAGTTTCTTGATTCTTGAAAAGTTAACGGAGGAATCTTGATGACTTGGGTCTTAGATTAGAAACCCTAGCTCTTGTTCTTGATTTCTTAAGAGAGAAAATATTTTGATTTGGGGAAAAAATTGATGAATAAAGAAGTATTTTTGTTATTTAGGGTATGGATCCCTTATATATATTGGAGCTTTAGGAAATTACCAATTGGTCCTTGAAATTTAAAAAACAGAATCCAAAAATATCGATTTCACATGTTGGCGCAACGCGGTGGAATCGCGCCAGCTCACTGGAAACTGGACAACTAGGAAACTGTTTGGTGGCGCAACGCAGTGAAAATCATGTTTCCACCTTGGTTACGAACAGGAAAGGTACCGCGATGCGGTGGAATCACGTTTGTGCACTGGAAATTGACAACTCTAGAATTAAGCCTTGGCGTGATGTGCCATAATCATGGAGGCTCACTAGATTTTTATGATTGTCATTTTAGCTGGCTCTGTGATATGCTAAAGTACCAGGTGGTACACTGTCATACTAAAATGGCTCTAACTCTTTTTTTGAGTGTCGTATTTGGGTGAATTTTGTATCGACAGAAATCTTATTCAATTCTCTACATGACAAAAAGTTGATATTAGTGAAATTATACAAGGTTTAAAATACCTCTCACTTAGAAAGACATTTCTCAACCTTATTGGGCCAGATTAACACTTTACTGAACATGCTCTAAGGCTCAGACTATGAGACAATTTTACGTGGTCTTATAATATCTCCACCTTGGAAATATTCATCCTCGAATGTCGCTTGATAGGCTAAAAATACTGATCAACTGAACTTACGCAACAAATAGGAGCATCTGAAACATGACCGTGCAACTGGAACTACTGATATTCTGAATTCTCATACTGGACATGCATATCTGATGCATGGAATACTTGATTGAAGCTACTCATAAGCTGAATTCTCATAATAGATATGCATATCTGATGCATGGATGCATAATTGAGTTGTTCTCATGAATTTATGACTGAATACACTGAAAAAACTGAACTCTTTCTACTGAACATGCCTATCTAATGCATGAATGTCTGACTAGCTATACAATGATAACTGATGTTAACTTTATAAGAAGAGTCTGAACATGCAACTAAATGAGTCTAAGGACATGAAAGCATTGCAATATCATGTGGTATCTCCCCCTTGGGACTCTATGTCCCTCTAAACACACTTTGCTAAAATACTAGAGAGGTGCACGGGGCACCTACGAAATGGTTCATGATTGACCAACTAAGATCTGAAACTAATGCATGACTCATGCTGAC
This sequence comes from Capsicum annuum, assembly GCF_002878395.1. Lineage (NCBI taxonomy): Eukaryota > Viridiplantae > Streptophyta > Magnoliopsida > Solanales > Solanaceae > Capsicum > Capsicum annuum. The sequence continues at coordinate 101,233,297 of NC_061120.1, read as the reverse complement.
ATATAAGCTCAAAATGGGAGCAAACGATCTAACAATGCATATCATAAAGATGAAGGACTCATAACATACCCGAATCTATATTAGGGAACCTTTCCTGATCATGGTGGGTCTGAAGCACATGGAGCTTGTTCTGACGCTGACCACTATTGGCACTGAAAGGGGCACCTTGCTGACAAAACTCTCTACCCCTCTGAGCTAACAATATACACTCTTGTATTCTGTGGCCTAACTCACTATATCCAAAGCACATATCACTACCGGCTCTACACACACCTAGGTGACTCTTGCCATACTCTCCACAAAGTAGATAGGTACGAACACCACTAGCACTACTCTAGGATTCGGAGCCTGGTGCTCCATCATGACTGACATACCCAAACTTTGGTACGTGTACACTAGCTGAGGATAGAGCTGGGACTGACAACTTTTGACTATGCTAAGAATAGCTACCACCCTGGGACCTTGCCCGAGAGAACCATGACTACCTGTTCTGTCTCTCTTACTCATTTTCCCTTTCTTTTATCTTATCTACCTCAATTTACTATGCATGCATTATCAGCCTAGCAATGTCCATATCTCTATTGAGCATAGTGATTCAATACTCTTTCAATACCAACCCAAATATACCAGTTACAAACTTACTCATACTCTTCCTAGGGTCAGCTATCAAGTTAGGGGCATACTTAACTGGTTAAACTTAAGACAATACTCTTTCACTATGATGGAGCCTTGCCTTAGGTTTATGAACTCTTCTACCTTATCTTTCCTCAACTCTAGTGGGAAAAACTTATCTAAAAAGGCATCCTAAAACTCTAGCCAAGTCATGGGAGTTGTATCCTCTCCTCTACCCTTCTTCCACATCATAACCTAATCATGAGCAATATCATTCAGCCTATAGGATGCTAACTCTACACTCTCCTCCTTAGAAACATGCATAATCTAGGAGATCTTTCTCACCTCCTCTAGATAAAGTAGTGGGTCCTCACCTTCTACTGACCTATAGAACTCTGGCAGGTTCATTCTCATGAAATCTCTAATTCTGGCTGCGGCTGAACCCCCATCTTGCTGAGGTGGGACCACGGCCTGACGGTTACCCTGAACATTAGTCACAGCTTGTGCTAGTGCCTGAAAAGCTACCCAAAACTCTACATATGACATATTTTTATTCTCAGGATCTACTGGCTAAGGTGGCTGGTCATCAACCCTATGGGCATTATCTCTGCGAGAAGGCATACTCTGTACATAAAATAAAGAGGTGGATTAGACTAAGGATCAACTTGAGCTCATGCTCACTCGCACCACATGAATACTAAAAGATGGGAAACTGCTCCTAAAACATCTTATAGCCTCTTGTACATAAATCTGGAATGCAACACACCCATGCACAAGACTCTACGAGATGCGACTTTTAAGACTCCCTAGGATATTATTAAACCTTAGGCTCTGATACCAAGTTTATAGAACCCTGATTTTTTAGAATTGGAATGTCACATGGTGCTCATGATCTAGAAGGACCACAAGCTAACCCTCTACTGATATTTGTACCTGAGCACTGGATATAATAGATAATAAATATGGAAACTGGCCATAAGGTTCAAAAATATCTAAAAATACTCAAAACTGAAAGCTAAACACTGATACATATGTTCAAAAAGCCTCTAAAATATTTCAACTGTGGAGTTGATGGGACATATCCCTTACTAACTATGTCTACTAAAAATAAACTAAGCCTAATATGATAATAATAAAAATAAGGATCATCCTTGACTAAAGAGGACTCACTGCTATGTCTACTACTACTGACTGGGACTTAGTTACTAAGGATATTATGGATCTGGTGCCTCCGAACCTATGGTGCCAAATAAAACACCATAGTGAAAATGCATCAGTACGGGAATGTACCAAGTATGAAGATGAGGTAAGGCTAAATTCAAGGGCTCATGCATAAACAATTACTTAACTGAATAATTATGAGAGTACTGAATGAGAACACATGCATGAATACAGGAACCATAACTGAAATCATCGTGACTCAAAATACTAAAACTCAGATACTACTTTACTACCATCTAAACTCACTACTAATTCCTGAGCTACTGAACAGTGAATCATCTGATATTGATAACTGAGTACTGGAGTTAAGATTAGTCCTATCTAGCAAGTAATTTTGGAAACTGATGTTACTGGAGCTGATTAACTTAATCTACTCACATCAATGACTGAAAACTGAGATTACTACTCTTGGCTATCTGAATCTGAGTTCAAACCTCTCTAATGGATGATTCTTGAATCTACTATCTATGATAAGAAAAGATTATGTCTAAGATCAAACCTATCTAGCAGAAGATCTCTGAATCTGATAAAAAGAATACTCAACTAAATCTAAGTCTGCGATCAAGACTATCTAATGGATGATATCTGGATCTGATAATGAGATTACTCAAATGAATCTGAGACTGAGATCAGGCCTATCTAATGGGTGATCTTCGGATCTGATAATGATATTACTCAACTAAATCTGAGACTGAGATCAAGCCTATCTAACGGGTGATCTTTGGATCTGATAATGAGATTACTCAATAACATTATGTGGGAACAGTCCTATCTAGCGGGTGGTTTATGAGTTAATGGAACTATTTGAGTTCCTCACTGAGATAGATGACTGTATCTGATAGTCTTGATTTTTGAGTTCTACTCTGAAGATTGATACTAAAATTGCAACTGTGGCAGTTTTTGCTTAATTGACATGCCCTAAATATGAAATGGTGGGGTCTAACCAGTAACCCTAGCTGGAAGGGTATCAATAACGTGCCATGGGTAAAGACCTCTCTGTTCAAGCCTCTCTAATAGGTGACCCTCGCAGAAAGTCAAGCCTAAGGCAATTTAATAGTCAAGCCTATCTAGAGGGTGACAAGCCTTTTCTAATGGGTGACCCCGGTATCCTACACTAGCTACGCAGTTTTGGAGTTCAGAGATTGATCCTAACGATTCTGCCTCTCTAACGGGGAGCTATCATCCCTTCACTCACTTGGTTCTAGCTCCTACTCCCAACTGAGAGGCTCTGAACTGATTCTAAACTTAAATTGAACTGAATTTGATACTTATCATATTTCTCGACTGATCTAACTGAGTTAAGCTGAATTCACTTATTTCCATATCTAATGAAATACTATTGAATCTTGTTATCTAACTGCATGATACTGAGTTTTTAACTGAACACTTAAATACTACTAGGTCTAAGTTGAGTACTGATCTAAGTCTAGAGCACTAGCAATACTAAGATTACAGAGATTTCTGAGATATTTTAAATTCTGTATCTATCTGAGAGTATAGAGTTCTATAACTTACTGAGTTCTGAGAATCATGGCTTGACTGAGATTATTGAGAAAACTGACACTGGCTCTAGACTGCAGCAGGACTCGATAACATAAAAGTAAAATATAACCATTCTTGAATAATCAAGACAATGGACATTCAGTCACCATCACAATCACTAGAACATCTCCTCAAGCATTTAGAAATCATCATGTAATAACATAGGGAAACATGCTATTGGCTCATACTCCATTCAACAAGGTCTTGCATCAAATAATTAGAATGTATTAAAGTCTTAGCATGTATCGAAGAAAACATAATTGGGGGAACTTTATGCTATTCAACAAACACTTGGCATGCATGGGCTTGCACACAGTTTGGGATTTCTAGTCAACATGCTATAATGGCTCTAATTCTTTCATATAAGCATTTTATCAAACATATGGAGAGCATGCTTTGCTTATTTAACAAATTCTACACTTAATTGACATGAACACATCACTTAACAAGAAACTTGAAGAGGGTTTATCATGAACATCACATGAATATCACATACTAGGGTCAAATCATGAAACCTCATAAACAAAACATAAAGTAAAAACTCAATAATAGCATGAACTCCAATTTCAATTCACATGAATCAGGAAAAATCATAAACATAAGATCATTTAGACAAGCATTCTTGAACTTCTTAGATGAAAGGGACCAAATAATCAATATCTGCATACCTTAGTTTCTTCATTATTGAAAAGTTAATGGAGGAATATTGATGACTTAGGTCTTAGATTAGAAACCCTAGGTCTTATTCTTGTTTCTTGAGAGAGAAAATATTTTGATTTGGAGAAAAAAATTGATGAATAAAGAAGTATTTTTGTTATTTAGGATATGGATCCCTTATATAGACTAGTTTCGGGCTTTAGGAAATTACCAATTGGTCCTTAAAATTTAAAAAAATGGAAACTAAAAATCTTGATTTCACATGTTGGCGCGATGCAGTGGAATTGTGCCAGCTCACTAGAAATTGGACAATTGGGAAATTGGTTGGTGGAGCGAGGCGGTGGAAATTATGTGGCCACCTTGGTTGTGAACTGGAAAGGCACCGCGACATAGTGGAATTACGTTAGTACACTGGAAATTGACAACTCTAAAATTAAGCCTTGGTGCGAGGAGCCATAATCGTGGAGGCTCACTGGATTTTGACTGTTACCATTTTGGCTGGCTTTGCGATGCGCTAAAGTACCATGTGGTACACTGTCTTACTAAAATGGCTCTAACTTTTTGCCCGAGTGTTGGATTTGGGTGAATTTGGTATCAACGAAAAGCTTATTCAATTATCTACATGAAAAAAATTTGATATTAGGAAAATTCTAAATGGTTTAAAATACTTCTCACTTGGAAAGACACTTGTCAATCTTTTAGGGCTGGATTAACTCGTTACTGAACACGCTCTAAGGCTCAGACTACGAGAGAATTTTATGGGGTCTTACAAATATGTCCAAGGATTCTCTATAAGCTGCGTCATATCCAAGATCGATTATGTGCAGAATTTCCAAGGACTAGCAATTTGAGAGATATCTATAAGTCATATTGTATCCAAGGTCAGATGATGTGCAGAAACACCTAAAAGCTAGAGATTGGATGGATATTTGTACGTCATCTCTTATCCAAGGTTGGATAATGTGTAGGATTATGAAAAGCTATAAATTCAAAGGATATTTGTATGTCGCCTCATATCCAACATCAAATAATGTGCGAGATTATCCAAAGATTGATAATTCAAGGAGAATCTATGTCATATCGATATAAAATATGCATAAGATTTACCCAATTTCATACATAAAGAATCATTTTATGAAACTAGAAAGGTTATCATTCCACATAAAACCATCATTATAGGTGACCAAAAGGGTTGCCGCATCAACGTAAGATTACACAATTACAGGGACCGTTCTGCATAAAGTATTGTTGGTGCCCAAAGGGACACCCCACTTTGAATACATATTTAACCAACAAATAAGATAATTATGAACCAACAAAGAGGGTTGTTATGTCTATTATGGCTAGTTATTTCCTTCCAAATTGGTATATAAAAGGAATAACTTTGCTTGGTAGGCAACAACTCACGTGGAGATACGGTAAAGACTATATACCTCTTTCATGAATTGTGTTTACCACTAACACTTTTTGTTTAAGACATGTCGAGAGTATCCGAGAGGATGAAAATCTCAAATCAAAACCACAGTTGCGGACGACCATAGGTAGGACCTAGTACAAATTGGAACTTTTTCTAAGAAGCAAAATAGGACATAGTCAAGATAGTGACGTCAAACTCTTTGGACATGAGCTAAAGGATAATGGCCACCACCATAAAACCACACCCCTATTAGAAGGCATGTGGGTATTTTGAGATGTTCTGGTTTTAGATTCACCATCGGTATATTCCTAAGCTTATACTAAGGGTAATCCTCTCTTTCTTTCCAATTCGTGTTCCAACTCACCTAAAGTTTTGGAAATTATGTATAGGTAAATTTGTACCTATGGATATGAAGAGCTCCATATTCATGATTAAGAGGTTACAAGCCTCTTTTACATAACTCGATCAACTCATCATTCATCCTGAGCCAAAGATTGTCTGGAATAAGAAACCATCTTTTCTACCGATTGAGTCAAACTACAAGCAATCTGATTCCTATAGTCTTGGGGATATATAGGCTGGGCTCTAGGTATAAAACTTGACTGTATTCCAATCTCCCCCAAATCCCTCTATTCCCCATCTTTTTAGTTTCATCAAAAACTCCAAAACTGATATAGCATGTGAATTCTTCAAAAATCGTGCTTTGAAGCAAGTTTTATGGACTACAAGTGGCCTGAATTCTCATGTAACCTGAGATATGTAGGAAAACTGATACCAAGGTCCGGCCATAACTCTAAAACTCATGCGAAAACCAACCTCTTTCAAATTTGAATTTGTGGCCGAACAAAAATTAGGAACGTCAACCTCCCTTTGCCCAGGGTTAATTGCATTCACCCTATCCAAAGGGAGGGGGCAGTTGTTGACACCTAATTTTTTCTCTCTGTAACTAAATTTAATCTCGAGTTTCTTTGATTTTCAATATAATTACAAAATTTATTTTATCGAATAAAAAACTTTTCAAAAGTATTTATCGTAATTTTGTCATTTTAAATAGTGATTATATATTATCGTATTCAATTATACAAAATCATATAATTCTGTTACTTAAAGGCCTATTTTCTATAGAATATCTAATTTTAATCAAGGTTTGAATTGAAATAAATGTAGAGGATTAAAATTTTGATTTAAATATAATTTATCCTCAAAAATAATTTATTTGGAAAATATTTGTTATATTTTATTAAATCAAGAAGCTCGGGATTAAATGAGGCATTAATTTGTTTCAAATTATGATTCAATTTAGCCAACTAATTAAATTTGACCTCAATTGAAATCAAATTGGCTCCAATTATAATGTTATTGACCAATTGATATTCAATTTGGCTAGAATTTAAATTAAATTGCCTAAATTGTAATCCAGATCTTGATTACCAAAATAATTCAATTTCATCCCTAAAATTAAACTAATCAATTTATCTTGAGCCGGGGTCTATCAAAAACAACCTCTCTACTTTTTCGGAGGTAGTGGTATGGATTGCGTACATCTTACCCTCCCCAGACCCCACTTTGTGGGAACACACTAGGTTTGTTGTTGTTGTTATTGTTATAATAAAGCTAATCAATTTAGCATCCCAATAACAAAACAACCCACCAGCGGCCCATTTTTCTTTTTATTTCATTCACAGCCCATGCCATCAACCCAAAAACCCACTAGCTTACTTTAAAACCCGTTAACCCAGCCCACCTCCTCACCTTTTTTAACACCAGCTATTAACAGTATCTTCCAACAACAATATCAATCGATAAATTCCACAACAACACAAACATTGTGATAACAACTATAAAACCATCTCAAATTGAACTGCTTCGACAACGGCTAACACGACCCGGTCTAGTCGAGACCCGTCTGCAACGCAGAAAACCAAACCAACCTAACTCCAACCTGATTCCACCAACCAAATCAACCCAGCAACCCAAACCTAATGACATTTTGACTCAACATTGGTGCGTTCCCAGAATGAGACAAGAACATCGAATGTTCTAGGAGCTGCTACGTGTTACCTTTCAATTCGCTCCTCAATTGCTAACCATTCCAAATTCGAATCTCTTAACAAACTTTTATGATTTTGGCCAGCTCAACTTATCGGGAATTTGAAATTGGTTAAAAATTCCAAATTTACTCTTTAATTTCCCTTTGTCCCACATCGTCCAAACCTAAAAGAGGACCCCCAATTGTCTGCTATAAAAACAAGCTCACTGTGAGCTATGAAAAAGGGGGATATGGAGAGAAAAATTCTGAAAAGGAAAGCAAAAGAAAGATAAAAAAATAGGGAAAAGGGGAAAAAAGGGCCTTCAAGAAAAAGAAAAGAAGATACTATTCTCTTTTGGCAAAAAAAATTTCTATTTTCTCTTTAGGAGTTTGATCAGGAATTGTAATTTTTTAACCAATGACAATGACTTCTGCTGGTGGTGGAGTCCAACGTTAGCTCGAGGTTCATTTTTCTGCTCCAAAAGAGGTAAATACATCTTCTTTTTTTACATTTTAACTTGTGTTGTCATTCTTTCTTTTCTTTATCTCCTTCCTTATAATGTTATTATTTATTGCTCACTAGGAGTAGCTATAGAAAGGCTTACAGACCATGGGATTTGTATGTTGTCAAATGCTTCAAGAATTATAAGTTTTCGAGTAGTGAAGTCTCTCTTAGATGTTAGTTTTTTTTTCTCATCGTTATGTTGTATTCACTCATATAGGTTTAGTGAATTGATAATGTTGTTTGATGCTGCGATTTGCCCTTTGTCACAGTTGGTTTGTCTTATTGAAAAAAATAAAATAAAATGCTTTCTTTCAATTATTAGTTCACTGTTTGCATCCTTTAGCACAAATAACATATTCTTAAATTGTTTTGTTGAAGAAATGCTTTCTTTTCAATAAGTGGTTCACTATTTGCATTCCTTTGCTGTAAATAACAAATTGGTATAAATAACAGATTCTTAAATTGTTTTGTTGGAAAAATGCTTTCTTTTCAATTAGTAGTACATTTTTTGCATTCCTTTGTTGTAAATAATAGATTGGCGTAAATTACAGATTCTTAAGTTTGTTTTTTGGTGAACGATTGCTTTTTTTCAATTACTGATTCACTGTTCTATGAGTATTAGGTGATAAACACATCGATCTTTTACTAAGTAAAGCTTGAAAATCACCTTGTTCATTCTCTTAAGTTCAAGAAATAGAGGTATGACATTACCTATTTCTCATGTGGTTGACCTGCAAGGCTTGTGCTGATGGCTTATGGTCCATTAATCTGATTGTATTTTATTCAATTTCATGCTATGGTGAATTTAGCCTAATATGCCTTGGAATTGAGTCATGTCCGCTTCATGTTGAACCCCATGATTGAAAAATTAAAAATTAAGTCTTGAAACCTTCCTTTCCAAAAGTTATACTGAATATTAAATTTTTCTCATGCCTTTTCTTGAATCCATGAAACTATTTTAAGCATATACATGAGTTGTTTGGGTGATTGCTATTGCCAACTTGTTATAATGTACGATCCTTGTCGTAATGTGTTATTACTGTAATATATTTGCTAATTGATATAGGTCTTGATGGATCGATTTAGTTTTCTTATCAGTTTCAAATAATGAATGTTCTTTTATTTAACTATTTCAAGTGTTCCATAATTAGTTTGAATTACCAGTCTTGGATTAATAGTGATTCACTTCCTTTTAATGAAAAATTTATTTAGATAGCATATGTTTCACTCCAAATTTGTAAATCATCTTATATTCTGTGTGTTGGTTGAAAATTCAGAAAGAGTGTTAATTTCTTTCTAATCTTTTCCTTGAATGAACCTACCTTGTAGTCCAAATGGGCTCTTTTCCCTTGCATCTCATAATGGGCCAACATGACCATCTTTTTGAGTCAATTCGAAAGAAAGCCCAAATCTGGTTAAATAGTGTATGGATGTAAAGAGTCGAAAGAAGAAGAATAGGTTAAAGTCCCATCTTTGAAGAAGTAAAGGAGACTTGAAAGTCTCATCATTCTTTTTTACTTATTCATTGTTGTCTTTATTTATTTATATCTTTATTTATTTAGTTACTTATTTATTTATTCATTTGGGCCTCGAATCCAAAGTTGTAAATTTAATACAGGTGGAGAGGATTTTGGGCCAAAGGCTAGAAACATAGAATTTGGATAGGTGAAAATGGATCAAAATCCCAATTAGATTATGACAGGTTTCATTGATATGGGCCTAGTGGCCTAAGTCTTTTATTTTCCCCCTTCCCGTTTTATGTTCTTATTTACCTTTCATTTGTTTAGACTTAGTTAAAATTCCTATTAAGTCATCCAAATTTATTTTACACAAATCATTTTTTCTAAAATTAATCACTTTTCCACAACCAATCTTATTGAAATTAGCCAAAAGATATTTTCAAACAGTACGGATAACCATAAGTTAGCGGATATTTTAGGTGCCTTAAACCTTTCTAAAACGTTAATAGGAATCGCTTACTCAGAATTTTTAAATTTTAAATGATTTTTCTATTTTGGATCATTTAAATTATCTTTCAAAGGTTTCTTAATTCCTTTTCAAAATTATGTGGCGACTCTCAAAAGTCAAAATTTTTGCAAAACTAGGCGCGTTGGAAAGTTGTGAGGGTATAATGATAAATGTTCTATCACGTCACTTAGAAGACTTGAACCTTTTACCCAAATTCACATCAAATTTTTGGATTGGTTCCATGGGTAAATGCCTGTACATCAATATCCTATTCCTTGTACACTGGAAGTTAAGTCCCTTAGCCATTGAGGTGTGGGTCCCCATATGCTTTGTTTTAATGTCAAATTCCATAATATAAGGGTGGAGCTTTGTCTCTCCAAAATTCATCATTATCTCGAGTGGACAGACTTTTGTCCAATCCAACAAGAATAATGTTGAAAAGTGGTTAGAATGAGGTCCCTCCCTTAATTTAGGAATTATATCCAACTTAGAATGGTTACCCCAAAATGAGCTACAACCATCATTAGCGATTTGCTTGACTTCTTCTTTTGACTCCAGTCCTATTTTGTTTGTTATGGCTTCTTCTCCCTCGTACGGGTTTAATTATTGGGAATTTATTAAGGAATCTTTACTACCAAGCTCATCATCGTAGCTTGGTTTCTCTTTATGATAACATTCCTCTTTAGTATTGGGAAAGGTAGTGATAGTTTCAAGCTTTTCTTCTTTGCCTTATAGCTCTTTCTTGATACTTGTCCATTCTTTATATATCTGGACTCAAGATATTACCATAGTTTTAGGAGTCATTTAATCGATATCAGTTAGAGTGGATGACCATATCACTTGGTTATTATCAAACTACTATGGTACGTAAGTTTTATGCATCATACCGAGCTACTGTAGAGCTTTTTATTTGCAGATTTCTAGGACCAATAAAGTACATAGAGAAGTCCCAGCTTTATCATATACTTATGAGAGGGTTCAGATGTAATATTTTAGTAGAGACTATCCTCTGGGTTATTTTTGGCCTAGATTATATCACTCCCATATCTATAGCTGAGTACGACTATAAACTGAGAGTCGCACGTAATTGACATATTATGTAGGAGGCTGAGCATAGATGAGAGAGGGTCGAGATAGCTAGGTGGATATCCAATTATATTTCACCTTTGGGTGATACTACCCTATGGATTAAGGGGCATGGTGTGATCAAGAAGGGTACTTTAACCTTTGAGGCCAAGTTTTGGTGGTTGTTAATTAGATATCAACTCTTACCCACTACTTCAGATAATTTGTTGACTTGGGAGGGAGCAACCCTTGTTTCTAATACGGTGGCAGGATATATTATTAATTTTGCATCTACCCTCTGGCTTGAGATCTATGACATAGAATTTGGGGAGTTGACTAATTTGTTGTTTCTTTGCATGATTCAGAGACTATGTGATGAGGTCGATGTACTTGAGAAACCAAGAATAAATAAGATGGGACGTGCTATGGAAACTGTGCATACAAATATTATGAAGGTTCTGGCATAACCAGACCTTCCTAAGAGATCTATAGAGCTAGCTGCAGTACCTAGGGCCTAGACTGAGCGCCTAATAATTTCCATAGAGCCTAATAATACACATAGAGACAATGTAGGTGTTGGTGTTGTTATGGAGATAGGGGGTCAGAGAGAGGCTCTAGATTCTAGTACGCAGGGCAGGGGAACACTAGCTACTTCTTCATCAGCCCCAACTTCGACCTTAGAGCTAGTTGGGGTATCTTCAGAGCCTACTCGCCTATCCTCTACAGCTTTGTCTGCAAGTATGATTATTATATCTAGAGAGATTTTTTAGAGCTTAGTGGATAGCCAAAGGGCCACTGATTTATGGTTGAGGGTTTTGAGATCGAGATGACTACCTTGTAAAAGAAGATGAGATCAGGAGCTAGGAATAGATTTGAGCAGGTAAGGCTGAATTAGAGGTCGCACAGAGAGATGCACTATCTGAGCTACGTACTAACTTCTAGACATATATGGATAAGTTTAAGAGAAGGGTTATAGCCCAATTCACAGAGATAGATGCGCCAGATCAAGCCAATATGAGAGATGATTTTGATATATTATAAGTAGAGGATGCTCTCTTATAGATAGCATTGTAGAAGCCACTCCCTTAGTTATACCCCCAGTGGTACAGATATCACCTCTACACGTATCGAGTTGTTTGATTTTTTTGTGGACGATGATGATGAGGTCCTAGAAATTGGGGCCAAGAGAGGTCACATTAGAGATTGCAGTCGTTGGCAAGCAGGGGTGTATAGATCTAATAAAAGGTGCATCCTCTAGTAAGGAACCACCACCACCATCTCTTCCAGCTAATATGCCCCCATCTAGGGATTCTTACAACATGGGTACCTAGTGCATCCCTAGTATGTTCTCACTTTCCTTGTTTTGTATTATTTTCGTGTATTGAGGACAGTGCACAGTTTTTTAGTTGGGGGTGGGAGATACCATGGCCGCTATGAGTTTTTGTTGTGGTGTTTTTTTTTTGTCAACCACGGTATAGTTGTACAACCAGCATGTCTACAATAATTTGTGTAGTATTATGTTTTTTAATAGTGTATTTTGTTTTTGTGTAATTTGGAGTTTTTAAGTATTTAAGGCAGTAGTCATGTCTTTCATTAACTTTTGAGAAAAATGATACCCCTCCAAAAATTATGTTTTAGAACTATGGGAATGTATAAATGTATGAATATTGTGGATCTTTTATGGCATTAATATTAGGGACATGATAATCACTTGCTCACAATTGCATGAAGCGGATAGATAGTAGTTATAATATTGACTCTCTACCATGGATATATGATATACTACCTAGTTCCCTTTATGTGTTGAATTCTGAACTTGTCTGGTTAGTCTTGCCTAGGTTGAAAGATAGTCGGTTAGGAAAAGATCATAGGTCATTTTTTATTTCAGTCCAGTTTTAGCCTAAATGACCTTCCATGTGTGAATTATATTCTTTGATCCCTTTTTTGATCCTTGTAGTCTATTTTTCTTTATTTTCACCTATTCACCTTTCTATTTGTATTATAATGAACCTGCTTTGGACCTGGTGCTCCTTAGACATTATGCACCTCATCTTAGGTAAAAGGCCTAAGTTGAGTGTCGCTATCATAGGGGTGCATACTGTAAAATGGGTATGTAGAAGCGTAAAATAAGAGAAAAAGTCAGTAAGGTTAGTTTTGGTAACAAAATAAAACAAAAAAATAGAAAAAAATTATGAAAAAGAAAGAATAAAAGACCACACCCAACCTGAATGTGCATTAATATAAAAAGGGAGAAATAAGGGTTCAAATAAAGTGAAAATTGGCTAGTAAATAAGACCCTAAGGTTAGTGTAGTGCTAAGGAGTCTTAGTCACTTGCTATGTCCATATGACCATACTATCCCCAAGCCTACATTACAAGCTAAGAAAAGTCCTGTAGTGATCCTAACTTGATTATTTGAATGCTAAAGTTAATAAAATAAAGGCAAGAATATGGTATTTGATGCACATTGATTAGAACTTCTCTTCTAAGTGTGAGTGTATCTTGACGGTCACTACATTGACATGCATTATTTTATATTAGTGAGTGGGATATCTTTGTTGTAAGGGCACTTGAGTCATATTGTTGGATATTTGCTTGTTTTGGGTAGTGTAACTTGTAGAATATATGGTTTTCTATTGCTAGTGTAATGCAATACATTGATCCCATTGTGTCACATCATTGTTCTTCATTTTCATACACAGTCAATTTTAAAAAAGTAAGATTAAAGAGGGTGTTGTGTTCTGAGCTTAAAAGTGTTGATTGACTGCCTTGAATAGCTTAGACTCTCCTAGTAAAGCATCATTCTTGTTTTGTTGTGTGTTTTTGCCAGGTGTCATGCAAACATTCTAAGTTGAGGGTGTTGATGTACTATATAAATATAGCACTGTCGACACTTACAATAAGAAAATTATGCAACCTTCTGAGGTTGTTTTGTTATATATGGTGTGTGTTAGGTTTGTTTTGGAAGAAATCATGTTTTAGATGCTAAGTTCATGAAAAGATGAAAAAAGGTATTTTGGCTACTTATTAGAGAAATTACGGATGTTTGGGACACATTTTGGCTTATTCGTAATCAAAGCATGTTTAGGAGTTGAAGAAGAGCTAAAAATATGACTCCCAACCCTTGCTAAGTCAACATGTTGACCTCAAGTATAACTTATGGAACGCATATGGGCAAGTCAAGTTCCAAAAGTTCAAAATCTCTAGAGCTGACCTATAGGAATTTTGGTCCTCGCACTTGCAGTCGTTACTTGCGTCCACCCAGCAGGCTGCAAGTGCCACCTGCACCTAAAGTCAGAGCGCAAGCGGAGACCATAAGTGGCCACCAACCCTATTTTCTCCTATTTTGTTTGGCTTTGATTTTAGGGTTTCCTCATGTACTATACATACCCTTTATGTGTTTTTAGTAAGAGTAACACACTTTTGATATTCATAAACATATTTTGATTCCAATATTAGATTTTAATCTTGGGACTTTCTTGTATTGACTTTGGGTGAGTAATTCAGTTATGGTTGTTGGTTTTTCACTTCTTATTATTGTGATTTCATGTATGCTTTCAATCATGAATGTTGTTGAATACTTCACAAGTATGAGCAGCTAAAAACCCATAGCTAGGGTTGTGAAAATCCTGGCGGATTGATGAAGTAGGGGAAGTGATATTATTGTTGTGAACTGATACCTATGCATATATTGCTTTTTCTTAAATATACTAATTTTCTTAATGGGTGCACATGTTAGGATCATTCCTAGATTACTGATACTTACTCCAAAAGAGTAGTAGTGAATAGGAAAAGATAAAGACAATAGTAATTTGGAGTTTAGCTGTCGATCCATACTTTTAGGTTTTATCTACGGAGGATGGTTATATTCTATCTAATAACTAGAGACTCAAAAGGTAATAGTTCACTGGGGTCAATATAAAGGTTAGTAAGGCAACATCCTGAGACTGAAAATATAAAGGATTAAATCCTTCTACTCATCCAAAAGTTTGGAAAAGGTACATAACATATTAATTTGGCATGCAAGGTATAAGCCTATAGAGTTAAGAAGCCAGGGGGAACACAATCCTAGTGTAAACCTATGAATGATTACAACCAAATTTGATATCTTCCTATTTTCAAATATTGCTCTTTAAAACCCCCCATTTACTTTACCAATTCTACCTATTCATTACAACAACTGAGAATAGTGAGTCTATATATTCCCTTGTGATTCGACACCAACCTCTATTGGGTTACTATAGTTGGCAGCGATCGTATCATTTTTTGAGAGAAGAAGTAGCTTAGACGTCAACATTAATACAAAAAAGTAAATGGGGGGAATATGAAGTACTTTAACAGAACTTGAATTCTTGAGTGTGTAAATAATAGAAGACGAACACTAGGATTGTGTTCCCCAAGCTTCTCAACTATGTAATATTCTCATAATCTATCCACCTACCCTCCTATTTTGCATGAAAATTTGACGAGCTATGTACTACCAATCATCTTGTGAATGTATTGATATATTTCACCCTTTATCTTGTGAGTCTCAAGGTTTCTCCTTATTTTCCCTTGTCCTTAGCCTCAATACAACTCTCAGCTTTTGAGTCTAGAGTTGATTAGATAAGGGTTGGTAGCCTTAAATCACTATTGTGATCCCTTTTTCCCAATCCTAAACTCCCTTGTGAGGATGTTCTTAAATGCACGCAGTAACCAAGCCTATTCTACAACTTGGGTTCAATAAATATGAAAAAGATTGCAATACATGCAATGACAGTTGAATAGATGAATCTCCTTCTTCCCTTAGTAGCTAATCTGCCAAGGTTCCCACAACCCTAGTCAAGGAATTAGCTTTTTATGTTCATGCGGCAATCCATGATAATAAATAGAGAACACATGTAATTAATTTCATGATAATGAGAGAGAGAAAATTCAAAGTCCCTAATTGAATAAAAACCTAAAATCTCAAGAACAAAATCTCAATGATCAAAGTATGCTAAAAATATCAAAATTGATTTAAAATTGTGCAAACATTAAGGAAATCGTAATAGAAACAAAATAGGAAAAGTAAGTTGGCACTCCTTATGACTCGTGTAGTCTACTCATAAGGTCTCCTTACGAGTTGTACGATGCTAATCATAGGCATTCCAGTGACTGATCTTCCGAGATTCAATCCTTTATTATCCTGATGATTCATCATCATGAGTCATAGTTATTTACGACTCATGGTACTCACTTGTCATCACTTAAACCTTAGAATTTCAAGGCTTTGAACATTGGTCTCTTTATGACCTCTCATTACAAGTCATAATCAGATCTTATGACTCGTGGTTTCTATGACTTTATCTCTAAATATTAGCTTTGTCTTCTACTCCCTTTACAACTGCTCCTTATGACTCATAGTGACTCCTTATGAGTCATGATCATTCTTCACTTAGCTTCTTCAGCTTGAGTTTTGCTACTGTGTTATGCAAAGTTGGGCTATAATTCGTACAATGACTTGACTACTTTTAGGCAGACTCGTAAGCAGATCAGACTTCAAAATATTTATAGTTTTTCTTTCTTTTTTTAATTCCAAGCCACTTCCTTCCTAAATTCCCTGCTCTCAAGCAAGAAGCACATCATATCCCTCGAATAACCTAGCTCCAAGTATAAATTCTTTATTTCAAGCATCTAATGTGTCCTGTTTCTATAGTGCATCAACGCCCTCAACTTAGAATGTTTATCTGTCCTCAGGTAAAACAAAAATCAAAAACACAGAACCACAATGCTTAAATTGGAAGATCTTTAGCTATCTTTGGCAGTAAATTTTCAAATTTTAGTTCATAACCCATTACTCCCCCTCCTATTTTAAACCTTTTCAAGAACCTAACTGTGTATATTGATTTGTTACACGATGTGACAGAAAGGAATCTGATTATTGCATTACATTAGCAACGGACAACTAGGCATGAATACAAATTATATTAACTGAATAGTCTAGCAATCTAAAAACACAACCCTTGTACTCTCACTATCAAATAGGTTCCATTCACTCAGATAGATCAACAAATTTATTCATGTATAGTCAAGAGACTCTCTCACTCATAAAGAAGTTCCGACCGGTGTACACAGAATTCCATAGGCTTGCCCATATATTCTTTTTCCTGATTTTTCAGACATTCGGGATCAAATCACTATAGGACTTTGTTAAGCTTGTAACGTAGGTTTGGGGATGGTATGGTATATCCTTTTTTGGAATTTTTCAGTGACTAAGCCTTCTGACTCTATGACTACTCTGAGGTCCACTTATTTTTCAACTTTTTCCTATCAATCCACTTTTATTTCTCTCCTTTTTTATTTTTTCAGATTAGGTGTGGTTTCTTATTCCTATTTTTTTCTTTTGCTCATTATCACAATTTTCTTTTTTTGATATTTTTCTATTTTTCACAAATTTTCTATTTTTCTACCACACCCAACCTTTTTTTATTCACATCCTTCTTCATACCCGCTCTATACTATGCACTCCTATGATAGCCACCCTCAACTTAGGTGATTTACCTAAGTTGATGTGTATAGTGTCCAAGAAGGAAAAGGGCTAAAATATGTTCATTGCAGTTTAAATGGGGAGGTGAAATCGGTGTAAACAATAAATAGGTCTTATAAAGCTCAAACATCTGGATCAAGGGACTCATATGTAAATTGGTAGGCTAATTTAGGCTAAATTGGACTAATAACAAAATATGGCCTATGATCATATCCTATCCAATTATCTTAGAACCTTAGCAGAGGCAATCGGGAAAGTTTGGATTCCATACACACCAGGAACTAGGTAACGCCTGATATATACATCGTATAGGGTCACATTGCTAGTTACTACTTATCCAGTTATGTAATTGTTTATTATGATAGGTACCAATTTGTCAACAAAGTTTCCATAATTTCAGCACAATCGTTCAAAATATGTCTACTACCTGAAGTGCAAATTTTCTTCCTACTTAATCATCATATAACAAAACAAATAAACATATCGATCCATAATTTTTTTTGGATTATGTCCTACGAGTTTTGAAACACAGCAACCATAACCCGTGGCGACTGTAACCCCATCCCCAACTAAAACCTATACACATTCCCTAGTGCATTTAGCAATAAATCACAGGGATTGAGGACATACTTGGGTTCTCTAGGCGCCAGCTCATGCTCTATCATCACATGGACCCTCAGATTGGGTCCCGCTCTCCTCAATATTTTTCCTATTATTTGGCAAGACCGTCTCTATAGCAGTGGCACCGATTGTGGTCGGTGCGCTCAATTGTATATCAGGTATTGGGATTGTGTCACTGCCCCTCTTAACATTCATGGTTGGTCTCAAACTACTGGCACCAGCAGCCTGCTCCTAGACCCTCACCTATCGAATCTTTTCACTCATGGCATTGTCTCGTACCGCTGTCTCCATATTTTCATCTTCAGTGCCCTTTTATTTTCTTTTCTTGTTTCTTTTTTTCTTTCCTTTCTTATCCAACTAGAACACTCTAAATATTTTAAATTTCTACCTCTGGCTATATTTTTATGATAACAAGCATTGGGAAAACTAATTTGTCATTCAATTCATTAACCAGCTTTCGCAACCCAGCTACCTCAGCTTCACCTTTAAGATATCAGGAGTTTGGCCACTTCCCAGTTGATGTGTCACTTTCCACTCCAAACTATCTATTCTTCTCTTCCTTCTTTGTTCTTCTAGTTTATTTTAACCCAGGATTCCACACCCTCCTCCATTAACTGGATATTTTCTTTGAAAGTCGTTAATGTTGTTATAACCTCATTCCAAATAGTTTGTGAGATGACCACATAATCTTTCAGAGCTGATCTAGATGATGATAGGCATAGTGGTGCAGACTGTGAGAAAGTAGGGGCACTGGATGTACCTGCTGAATCAGATGGTTGGGGCTTAGACGGACTATCTTTAACTAGAGTGTCATTAGTTTCATTCAAATCAGTAGCCTCAAAATTTACATCCCTGTTCTGGAGTATTTCAGCTAATATTACAGCTCGTTGTTTTGCTTTTTTGGTCATAGGGTTCATTGTATCTCTAATTAATCCCAAATCAGTAGTAGTCTTTGGCTCAATGTATTTATTAATATCTGGGAGTTTGGTCACCCTCGCCTCTAAGAAAATCTGTGTTAATAAAGATGGAAATGCCAGAACTACCTTTTCACCCCTCACTGCTCAGTCGTTTATCTCTCGAGAAATGAACTATGCAATATCAAACTCATAACCTACCATGAGTCCTACTATCAATAGTTCATGGATGGACTGAGCATATTGTCCCTAATAGTGGGACACAATCTATGTCAAGCCAATGTCCACCACGCCTTGGCCTCAAAATTCAGAGTTTGCTTTGTAATCTGCTGCAAAGTCACTCCTAGGACACCTACCACCCAACTTACTTCTTCTCTATTTGTATCAATGAGAATATCTATCCATCAAAGTGCATCATCTTGTCTACCGAACCCAGTTACTTCTTTGTAATCTTCTGCATCTCATCCATATGATACTCAATTCTAGCTGTGTACACTGGAGGTTGAAAATTAGGTCCACGCAGGAATCGAGAAATAATTCTCTAGGAAATGTTCATCCAAACTCTATGAATGATCAATAATATAATTGGATCACAACCCTTCCATAAGTTTCCCTGAGGGTATTGCCTCTTTAATTCACCTTTGTATATAGCATAGAACTCCTGCCCTAATGTAGGACTAAATTTGCCAGGTGCTATAGTCATCCACTAAAATCTGTACTGTTGAAACCTAGATGTGATCCCAGGCATCTCAGATATACCTATTGTAGTCAATCTTCTTTCTAGGTATATCCCTCTTCTTTAATTTCCTGTGGTTAGGTTTACCTCTAACCCCGTATTATATATTTCCTACATTTTGGGGTACCCCTACCATTCAATGATGGGCACCAGAGCTAGTTTAATGGATAATTATAGTTTAGGTGGTGGTGGTGGTTGGACATCAATCAAAGTAACATTCTCCTCTTCCTTATTTCTATTCTCCAACTCTACCTCATAGAATTTCAATTCTTCCGTCCCCACAACATCATCATGTTCTTCTTCATCATCATCATCACCATAGTCCTTAGAAGATTATGGTGAATATGGTGAGAAAGTACTTGGATTTTTCATTTTAGGCCTCTTTGGAGGTGTGTCCTCTTCTATGACCACTTTTTTTCCCCAAGGTCATTTGTCTCTTGGGTATGCCTTCCCCTTCAATGGGTATTCTACGAGGTCACCGCTCGACTCATCGATTACTCATTTCTTAATTGGTAATCAAACTTAGGGGCCAGTTTTTTCTTTGTGGTTTTCTTGGATGATGAGTCACCTTTAAGAGCCATTTGTACCTTCTTACATCAAACCAGAGAGTGAGTTCTTATGAAAAGGAAGGAAAAACAAGAAACTTTGGTATCAGTGTACATGTACTGGACTACTTACGAATAGGGGGTATGATTTGTAACCACTTGGTACGACTCGTATAGACGAGTTGTTACGATTCATAAGGTAGACAGTGTATAAATTCGTATTCATTGGTCAGGTTACAAGTCCTCCTAAGGAGTTGTAATGTTAGTTTACGACTTATTACCAACACTCGTAAGATGACTAGTAACATATCAAGTTATGCATAAGTTTCCCCAGTCATCACTACTCCCACTTACGAGTCATAAGGATTGATTATGACTCATTCAGATAAGTAATAACATTACCAGAATCACCACTCTTCTAGATGAACATGTTATTAGTGATTCTGAGTTACGTAGCAACTCATTTAGTTTCCTTATGAGTCATAAAGAAGCATGTAATCATTGTATCTTAAAGGTTTAGACTAGTTAGTTCCAATAATCAATCCCAACATTTTAAATCAATAACCCACTTCAATACCCCTTACATTCATCCCTTAACAATATTTCTAAAGCATAAAATTTATTGTTGCTCCCATTTCACATTACATAGCATAATTTATCAAGAAATAGAGTTTTATCACTCGTGTGTACTCGAAGTAAGAAATCCTAAAACCTCGTACCATTTTTTGAATTTAATTTAACACATAAATCTTTTAAGCATAACAACTTACTTGATTTCTTGAGGTTCTGGATTTCTTGAGTTCAAACAATTTTTGGCCCTATTCTTGATGAATTTTCAAATTTTGGGAGGATAACTTGTTTGATTTGATGCTTTGAACTAAATTTGGAGTTCTTAGAGCTTAAAAATCAACAATAATGGAGGGAGTATTCATTTAGAAATATCAGGTGCCCGATTTGGGTGCCCCTCTTTTATTTGAAAGTTGATCTAGGCCAGGTTGACCCGTGACCCTTGAGCTATCAAGCTTGGTAATGAGTCAGGCATATGACTCGTAACCAATTCTTACGGGTTTCATACTCCCTCTGTAAAGAATTGGAACCTTACCAAGGTTTAGAGTAATTACAACTAAATATGACTAGTCGTAGCCAGAGGTTACGACTCATTATCAGAGTCGTAATGACTCTAGATACTAATTACTTTGATATGATCTGAGTTCCAGGTCCTTACAACTCATGCTCATGAGTCGTAATGTTATGTTATGACTCGTGAAGAGTTCGTATGACCTGATTTCTACAATTTCTAGCTAACTCCTACAATCTTCTATCTTATACACTGAACACATATATTACCCTATAATTTATTAAGTACAAAACATGGGTTTTCTCCCACGGAGTGCTTGATTTAATGTTGCTCTCTCTTTAGCCCTATATCTCTTATCCCTAAGAGGTCTCCCTCTACTTGTAGGTTTTTTTATAAAACTTACGGCACGACGTGTCCAATTTGGATATTCATACTTCATCAACTAGACTCATTGGTTTCCTCCCATGTAGCGCTTGATTTAACATCACGGTACGACACAATTGCCTTGGTTACTCAGACTTCCTAAAGGTCCATTTCAAGAACCACTCAAACTTCATCAGTGTTACCCATGTAGTGCTTTACCCTTTGCCCATTTACTTTGAATGGGGCTTCACCATTACGCTTTAATTCTAAAGCACCATATGGAAACAATCTCACTAAAGCAAATGGACCATACCATCTAGACTTCAACGTACCTAGAAACAAGTGAAGTCTTAAGTTAAATAGCAATTCCAAGTCACCTTGCTCAAATATTATTTTCTCGATTTTTCTATCATGATGTAGCTTTATTATAATGCCCCAAATTTGGCACCTAGAATGCTACATGGTGCTCATGACCCTGAAGGACAACAAGCTAACCCATGACTGATATCTGTAACTGAGCACTAAATAATATACTGTAAATATACAGAATATAAGCTCTAAGGCCATAAGGTTAAAAATTGAACTAACACCGAATATAAAATAATATCTGTAATGGGGTATAACAATACCTAAAACTAAAAAAACCTATCTAAAACATGTTGTAGTCTGAAAGACTCTAAAACTGACTAAAAACTATAGAGTTGATAGGACATGTTCCCAACTAACTCAGAACTACTGAAATAAAAAGTAATGAAATAATCATGCTATTCTCGAATGATGAGGACTCACTTCTAGTCTGGCTGCTGAACGTCTGATCTACTAAGGATGCTCGGAAGCTCATGCTTATAAACCTATGGTATAAAATACCATAGCACAAATGCATTAGTACGATATAATATACTGCTATGCAAGTGAAGTAAGCTGAATGCAAGGGTCCATATGCATGAACAATAATAATTGACTGATGACATGAATATGAACGCGTGAGAAATACATGCATAAATACATAAACTCTATCTGGGGTCGTGACAATACTAAATACTGATGTACTGATATATGAGTTTACTAATACTAGGATACTAAATAACTGAGTCTATTAATCATATGAATTACGGAGTTTACAAGTAACCGATATCTGAGGTTACTGGTACTATATTATTGATAGCTGATAAATAAGTATACTGATACTAAAAAACTATATATTGAATTCACTGAATTTTCCTGAGTCACATGACTAATTGAGTTCTACTGATCATGGCTTGACTGTGAGTATCGTGAAAACTAGCACTGGATCTAAGCACACAGCTAAATTGTCAGGTACAAGTATCCCTAGGACTAAATAGCATAATAAATAAATCATGGTACAAGCTTAAAAGATCCACAGTGGTTATATGTTTATCATTCATTCATTTAGACATTTCAACAACCACTTGAGATGGATTACTTGTACATGAATGGAGAATATGTATTAGTATACAATAACATGGTATTATTTTATTCTCATAAACAATTTGTCAAGCACCTGCATCATACAACTTACACATAACGAGCATGGCATGATTTCTTTCACTTATTAACTCACATGAGCAATTCATCAAACACTTAGTGAGCATAACATATGCACATAACCCTATACAACAAATAGGCATCATAATTACATTCTCACATTATCACTTAAATTCACATAGATATTATAATTAAATCATGAACTAGAGAACCCATTAACATAATAGTCATGAACACAATCAAACTAAATCATGAAATTCTTCAAAAACATTATCTTGAATTTTTGAAAAGGTTCCTTGGACTCCAAGGGTGGAAGAAACCCTTGGATGAACACTTGACATACCTTAGTTGGTGAATTCTTAAAGGTTGATGGTGGAATCCCTTGAATTTGGATCCCAAATTGAAAACACTAACTTGTTCTTGAGAGGATTTTGAGAGAAGTTGCTATATTATGGTTGAAAAGGGGCTTAATCCAATTTTTTAGACTTATATAGGGGTGGGAAATTGACCCTTTTTCCCCTTAAAGATATGGACATTTAATGACTGAAAACTGGGCATCGATGCTATTAGCGACATGGTGTACCATAGCATCGACATGATATTCAACACGTCGCACCATCATCACGTCAAGCCTCAGTACTTTGACCCTGGTAACCTGCAACAATATCAACCAACGTGATTGGCAACGCGGCGTACCAAGATCCTGTTGGTCCACTATTTAGGGATTCTGAACGTGGTCTTAACAAGTTTTGAAAAATCCAAAACTTATCTGAGAACACCTATTGACCTTCCTGGTTATGAATTAGCAAGAATACAGACCATTAAAGGACATTAAAGTCACAAAATAATACTGCAAACTTCTGAAGGTTGAAATTAACTAAGTCTAGAAACTTAGCTAGAACCTTCTAATTATGGGACCCCCTTAACAAGCATAAATAGACTGAATTAACCTTAGGATTTTGTGGGGTCTTACAATATCTCCCCCTTGGGAACATTCATCCTTGAATGAGATTGACTGAGATGGGGAAAATAATAAGCTGAAGTACATGTTGAACATGAACAACTAAAACATGAGTACATAACTAATATTACTGATTTGTTGAGATTTGTTCTGAGCATGCATATCTGATGCATGATTTCATGAATGGCATGACTGATAAGCTGAATATATTATACTAAACATGCATATCTGATGTATGAATACATGACTGATATGACATATAAATGTATGACTGAATATGTAATGGTAATTGATACCAAGTTTATCATAAAAATCTAAGTATGAAACTGGATAAGTACCAGGGAGACTATTTCATTAAACTTAAAATGTGAATGAGCCTGAAATTAATTACTAGATATGCATGAGCAGAAACACGTGAACGTAACTGAGTCTGGAACGTAATACATGAGCTAGATATCATGATCTGAACTGAGTACCTTAAATACGTAGCTTACGGCTGAGATTGAAGTTTGAGGGTCAACTCATGAGTACTCCTTACCCCAAACTAGATTCATTACGAAAAGAGAGAGTGGCACATTTATGTCATAAAGGCTTGGGGAATTATAGTGTATCTCCCCTTTGGGGAACTATGTCCCTTGAAAATATAGTGGGCAGACTTTGTTGAGCTATGAGGAAAGTTGTGGTGATGCATGAGGTACCTTCTATCTGAATATCTGAGATCTAAAACTAAGACATGATACATGAACTGGGATGAACACGTAACTACCTGGTTAGTCCATCTTAGAATGATCACATTCTTGAGACTCTAGATAGTGCGACTAGATGGAAAGATGGGAAACCACACCATCTGAACTTATCTATCTAGCTGCTAAACTGAATTACTGACTGCTTAACTAACTCATATTGGAAATTTCTACTCGACTGGAGAATTCCTATGACACTCTTTCTATAGAGTTCTAGTGACTGAAGGGAGAAAGTGAATCTTGACCTAATTTAAGCAGGACATCAGAATAGGAGATCGCTACATGGCTGGGATTCTTGTATTAGGAGACAAGGCATATGAAACATCATCTAAGATAAAGTAACTAAGCCTTATGCACTGCATTGAGACTACTAAAAAGATTCACATAGGTCCTGAGCACGAATGCATAAATATACTAACTTATCTGATTGCTAATCAACTAATAGCTAAATATTGGGTCTATAAGGATGAACTATACTTAGACTGAAAGGCTGGACTTAGACTATAAAGTATTATACATAAAAGGTATTGACTGACTGGGTGACATGAGGTAACTGAGCATGAATGAGTGAAAAACTGTATTACCTTAAGAACGCAAGACCAAGCATCCAACATAATTCAAAAATATTCTGTAAACTGAGAAACTAAAATACCAATGACTAAACAATTGATGGCCATATTCTATGGTCAAGTAATCTTGAAAATGAACTGAGTTTATGATCTGACTGGACTAGGACTGGGACTGAGATTGTAGCTAAGATAGTAATTGAGACTGTAACCGTAACTAAGACTATAACTGGGATTGAATGCTAGTTCCTGATAACTAAGGGTTAGACTAGTACTAGAGTACTGAATCTAGATGGCTAAATAACTAATAACAGAAGGTCATGGTTCTGTAGTACTATGTGAGTTCTTTACTGAATACTGATTACTGAATGGCACTGTAACTGAGGGTTAAGGGATAGAACATCAACACCACAGATTCACTGAGGGGTCTAAACTATGGATATACCTGACATAGTCTAAATTTTTAATTAATTATTAGGAACATAGCATGAGTCATGTGGGCTGAACATACTGTAAAACATGATGTGAGTGCATGATTCATGAGCTGCATGACCTGAGTCTAGAATTTCTATGTTCATGGGACATGATTCGTAACACTAAGTGGACTGGGATTCCTTATACTAGGAACTTGAAATGCGCATAATTCTATGAAAAGTATGAATATATGTTGGCTTCACAAATTTGTGATGTGATGTATGCGTAAGTATCGTGATGGCTGAAGTACAAAACTTTGCATTGGGATAGGAATGGATTGGAAATTATTTTTCCTTACTAATTTCCTACCCATATGGGTATTACTACTAGAACCTGAAGGCCTAGCTTTGTGAGGTACCATAAACGGATAGTTTCTGTATACTTTTCAGGCTATGATAGAATTACTCGCTGGATGGAGAATGATAAAGGTCCTATTAACATTGGTTCTAACCTTAAAGTTGACTGGTATGTAAAGAGTTATAAAATATAAAAGAAGCTCCTGAATCTAAAGAACTGTAAATATGTAAATAAGGGATCTGTAACATACCAGTGGCTGCATCAGGAGGACTTTCCTGATCCTGTTGGGACTGAAGTGGATAGAGTATGTTTGGGTGTTGCCCACTGATAGTGCTGAAATTGGCGCCCTGCTGATTCGGGCAACCTAACTGAGCTGAAAGATGACCGTGCTGACTTTGTGGATCGTGTTTAGGACAGTCTCAGACCTTGTGACCTGACTTACAACATCCAAAACACACATTACTTCCTGCTCTACACACACCCTTATGATACTTACCATACTCTTCATAAAGTGGATGAGTGCTAATAATGCTTGCACTACCCTGGGTTTTAGAGCCTGGTGCCCCATCCATTTGGTTATTTCTAAACTTTGGTACTGGTGCACTAGATGAAGAGGGAACTGGAACTAAAAGCTTCTGACTATACTGAGAACGGTTGCCACCCTATGATCGTGGATGAGAAAAACTACAACTACCTATTCTGGCTCTATTATTCTCTCTTTCCTTCTTCTTAAGTTTCTGCTCCTCAATCTATTAAGCATGGACCATAAATCTTGATATGTCTATCTCTTTAATCAATATCGCAATCCTACACTCCTTAACCACTCTACCTGAAACACCAGATACAAAGTTGCTTATTCTGGATCTACTGTCTGCTACTACATGGGGAGCATACTTGGCTAATTGGGTGAACTTGAAGGAGTATTCTTTCACACTCATGCTACCTTGTCTGAGATTAATGAACTCTAACACTTTGGCTTCTTTCTAGTCTAGGGGAAAGAATCTATCTAGGAAGGCCATAGCAAACTCTTCCCATTCCATGGGCCCTGCATCTGTACCCCTTTCTACCTTCCACTATTTAAACCACGTATGGGCTACATCTTGTAGCTGATAGGCGGCTAACTCGGCACTCTAACTGGAAGTCACTCCCATGATATCTGTGACTTTCTAAACTTGATTGAGAAACTCATGTGGATCCTCTTCAAACTTAGAACCAGAAAATAGGGAAGGATTCATTCGGGTGAAGTCCCAAATCCTGGCTGCAGCTGAATTGGCCACTGGGTTGGCCGAAATAATAGCTGGCCCTTTATTTAGAGCTATGACTGGATTGACTAGAGTAGTGAATACAGTCCTGAATTTTGCATGGGAAACATGTTCGTCCGGGGGATCTTCCAAAATGGACTGAGGTCCTGACTGATTACCGGTTCTTCTTTCGCTAGCCCTTTTAGGAGGCATGTCTTATAAATGAAAGGAAGAGCGGATTAGACTGGGAGTTAAATTTAAGCTCATGCTTACTGGCACAAAATGAATACTGAAAAAAGGGAACTATTCCTAAAACATCTCATAGCATCCTGTCCATAAGTATGATGCAAAACACACTCATGCACAAGACTCTACTTGATGTGGCTTTACAGACTTCCTAGGATACTTTTGAACTGTAGGCTATGATACCAAGTTTGTAACGCCCCAAATCTGGTACCCAAAACGCTGCACGATACTCATGACCCCAGAGGACCACAAGCTAACCTATCACTGACATCTATTACTGAGCAATAAATAATATACTATAAGTATACGGAATATAAGCTGTAAGACCATAAGGTTCAAAATTGAACTAACACTGAATATAAAACAATGTCTGTAATGGGGTATAATAATACACAAAACCAAAATAACCTGTATGAAACATGTTGTAATCTAAAAGCCTCTAAAACTGACTGAAAACTGTAGAGTTGATGGGACAAGTTCCCTACTAACTTTGAAAAACTGAAATAATAATATAATAAAATAATCATGCTATCCTCGAATGATAAGGACTCACTGCTAATCTGGCTGCTGAACATCTGATCTACTAAGGATGCTCGGTAGCTCATGCTTCTAAACTTATGGTATAAAACACCATAGCGCAAATACACCAGTCCGATTGAATGTACTGGTATACAAGTGAGGTAAGCAGAATACAAGGGTCCATATGCATGAAAAATAATAATTGGCTGATGAAATGAACATGAACGTGGGAGAAATACATGCATGAATACATAAACTGGAACTGGGGCCATGACAATACTGAATATTGATGTACTGACATATGAGTTTACTAATACTGGGATACTAAATAACTGAGTTTATTGATGATATGAATTACGGAGTTTACAGGTAATCGATATCTGAGGTTACTGGTACTATATTACTGTTAACTGATAACTGAGTATACTGATACTGAAAAACTATTTGAGTTCTTTACTATACTGGGTGACTGTATCTGACAATCCTAAATCTAAAGAACTATCTAATTTCTAGACTAAACTAGATAACTATATCTGATAGTCCTAATTCTGATGGAACTAGCTAAGTTCCATACTGAGCTGAGTGACTGTATCTAACAGTCCTGATATCTGTAGAACTAAACTGAGTTCTATTACTGAGACTGAATCTAAAACTAACATGTGGGAGGTAATTATCTAATCGACATGCCCCGAATATGAACTGGTGGGGTCAAACCTATAACCCCAGCTAGAAGAGTGTCAGTACCACGCCACGAGTAAAGACAAGCTATGAGTAAACCCTCTCTGATAGGGAGCTCTTTCGTTAACCCCTCCTATAAGGAAAACTTAAAGGAGATAAATAGTCCTTAGACTCATAGGGGTACATCTCGACCTACACTAGGTACGTAGTTCTTGAACATAGGGATTGCTACTAAGGATCACACCCTCTACTGGTTAATAGGTGAGCCCTCATCCCTGGGTTTACTCGGTGCTGAATCCTACTCCCAACTGAATAGACATTGAACTGATTTTCCTAGTTCACACTAGGCATGACTGAGTTGTTACCGATGGTACAGTTTTACTGAACTGAATTGAGTTCACTGAGTTCCGTTAAATAATGTAATACTATTGAATTCTATCAACTGATTTTTGCTAGCTAACTGAGTTAGGTCTAAACTGAATACTATTGATATCTGATAACTGACTGAGATTACAGAGATTATTGAGATCACTGCGATTACTGTACTGATTATAAAATTTCCTAAGTCACATGACTAACTGAGTTCTTCTGATCATGGCTTTACTGTGAGTATCATGAAAAATGACACTGGATCTAGGCACACAGCTAAATTGTTGGGTACAAGTACCGCCAAGACTCGATAGCATAAAAAGTAAATCATGGCACAAGCTTAAAAGCTCCATAGTGGCTACTTGTTTATCATTCATTCATTTAGACATTTCAACAGGCACTTGAGATGCATTACTTGTGCATGACTGGAGAATACGTATTAGCATACTATAACATAGCATTATTCCATTCTCATAAACAATTTGTCAAACACTAGCATGATACAGCTTTCACATAATGAGCATGGAATGATTTCTTTCACTTATTAACTCACATGAACAATTCATCAAACACTTGGTGAGCAAAACACATGCACATAACCCTATACAACAAATAGGTATCATAATTCACATTCCCATTAACAAATTTCAAAGGTTTAACATGGTTTTACATGATACTACACATATATTACTTTACTTCACATAGATAATGTAATTAAATCATGAACTAAAGAACCCATTAACATAATAGTCATGAACACAATCAAACTAAATCATGAAATTCATCAAAAACATTATCTTTAGTCTTTGAAAAGGTTTCTTGGACTCCAAGGGTGGAAGAAACCCTTGGATGAACACTTGACATACCTTAGTTGGTGAATTCTTGAAGGTTGATGGTGGAATCCCTTGAATTTAATCCCTAATTGAAAATCCTAACTTATTCTTGAGAGAATTTTGAGAGAAGTGGCTATATTATGGTTGAAATGGGGCTTAATCCTATGTTTTAGACTTATATAAGGGTGTGAAATTGACCTTTTCTCCCCTCAAAGATGTGGACATTTAATGACTGAAAACTAGGCATCAATGCTATTAGCTATGCGGTGCATCATGGCATCAATGCGATAGTCGAGGCATCACTCTATCTTCTCATTGAGCTTTGATACTTTTACCTTGACAAGCTGAAACAATATCAACCAACGCGATTGACGACGCAATGCGCCAAGATCGCGTTGGTCCACTATTTTGGGATTATGAACGTGGTCTAAACGATTTTCAAAAAATCTAGAACTTATTTGGGAACACCTATTGACCTTCCTGGTCATGAATTAGAAAGAATATAGACCATTAAAGGACATTAAAGTCACGAAATGAGACTTCGAACTTTCAAAGGCTAAAATAAACTAACTTTGGAAACTTAGCTAGAACCTTCTAACTATGCGACCCCCTTAACAAGCATAAATGGACTAAATTAAGCTTAGGATTTTGTGGGGTCTTACATTTATCTTCTCTTTGTAAAGTGCAGAACTCTCCAAATCCTGGAGTTAGAATTCATCTAAATCATTCATCTTATTTATTCTTTCCTTTGTTGCATCCTACCACTCAAAATCCAGCTTCTTTGATGCCTACAGTGCTTTGTGCTCAAGTTTAACAGGTAAGTGACATGCCTTTCCATAAACCAACTGATATGGATAAGAATCTATTAAAGTCTTAGAAGTTTTTTGGTAGGACCATAATGCATCAAATAACTTTCTCAACTAATCAGTCCTATTGGCATTGACAATCTTTGCCAAAATAGACTTTATTTCTCTATTCGACACCTCAACTTGTCCACTAGTTTGTGGATGGTAAGGTGTTTCCACCTTATGCTTTACTCCATACTTCTCAAGTAGACTCTTGAATAGGAAATTAAAGAAATGTGACCCACCATC